>NW_022148458.1:0-21234 GCF_901933205.1 Camarhynchus parvulus
TGTTTATGTTTGGGGGCCATAGGCCGGGTGGCGGCTGGCTCCTGAAAATCCGGCGATCACGCGGGATGCCTCCCAGACCCAAGCTGGCACCAGTGCCAACTCGGGCTGGTTTGATAGTGCCAAGCGGAGTCCCACAATCTGCCATCAGGACCGGGGCTGGTGAGTTTTGTTTCAGAGGGAAAGGCCCGTTGTTTATGTTTGGGGGCCATAGGCCGGGGTGGCGGCTGGCTCCTGAAAATCAGCGTCATGCAGGATGCCTCCCAGACCCAAGCTGGCACCAGTGCCAACTCGGGCTGGTTTGATAGTGCCAGCGGGTCCCACAATCTGCCATCAGGACCGGGGCTGGTGACTTTTTTGTTTCAGAGGGAAAGGCCCGTTGTTTATGTTTGGGGGCCATAGGCCCGGTGGCGGCTGGCTCCTGAAAATCAGCGATCGCGGGATGCCTCCCAGACCCAAGCTGGCACCAGTGCCAACTTCGGGCTGGTTTGATAGTGCCAGCGGAGTCCCACAATCTGCCATCAGGACCCGGGGCTGGTGAGTTTTGTTTCAGAGGGAAAGGCCCGTTGTTTATGTTTGGGGGCCATAGGCCGGGGTGGCGGCTGGCTCCTGAAAATCAGCGATCGCGGGATGCCTCCCAGACCCAAGCTGGCACCAGTGCCAACTCGGGCTGGTTTGATAGTGCCAGCGAGGTCCCACAATCTGCCATCAGGACCGGGGCTGGTGAGTTTTGTTTCAGAGGGAAAGGCCCGTTGTTTATGTTTGGGGGCCATAGGCGGAGTGGCGGCTGGCTCCTGAAAATCCGCGATCGCGGGATGCCTCCCAGACCCAAGCTGGCACCAGTGCCAACTTCGGGCTGGTTTGATAGTGCCAGCGGAGTCCCACAATCTGCCATCAAGGACCGGGGCTGGTGACTTTTTGTTTCAGAGGAAAGGCCCGTTGTTTATGTTTGGGGGCCATAGGCCCGGGTGGCGGCTGGCTCCTGAAAATCCAGCGATCGCGGGATGCCTCCCAGACCCAAGCTGGCACCAGTGCCAACTTCGGGCTGGTTTGATAGTGCCAGCGGGTCCCACAATCTGCCATCAAGGACCGGGGCTGGTGTTTTTGTTTCAGAGGGAAAGGCCCGTTGTTTATGTTTGGGGGCCATAGGCCGGGTGGCGGCTGGCTCCTGAAAATCAGCGATCACGCGGGATGCCTCCCAGACCCAAGCTGGCACCAGTGCCAACTCGGGCTGGTTTGATAGTGCCAAGCGGAGTCCCACAATCTGCCATCAGGACCGGGGCTGGTGAGTTTTGTTTCAGAGGGAAAGGCCCGTTGTTTATGTTTGGGGGCCATAGGCCCGGGTGGCGGCTGGCTCCTGAAAATCCGCGATCGCGGGATGCCTCCCAGACCCAAGCTGGCACCAGTGCCAACTTCGGGCTGGTTTGATAGTGCCAGCAGGTCCCACAATCTGCCATCAAGGACCGGGGCTGGTGACTTTTTGTTTCAGAGGAAAGGCCCGTTGTTTATGTTTGGGGGCCATAGGCCGGGGTGGCGGCTGGCTCCTGAAAATCAGCGTCGCGCGGGATGCCTCCCAGACCCAAGCTGGCACCAGTGCCAACTCGGGCTGGTTTGATAGTGCCAGCGGAGTCCCACAATCTGCCATCAAGGACCGGGGCTGGTGAGTTTTGTTTCAGAGGGAAAGGCCGTTGTTTATGTTTGGGGGCCATAGGCCGGGTGGCGGCTGGCTCCTGAAAATCCGCGATCATGGGATGCCTCCCAGACCCAAGCTGGCACCAGTGCCAACTCGGGCTGGTTTGATAGTGCCAATGGAGTCCCACAATCTGCCATCAAGGACCGGGGCTGGTGAGTTTTTGTTTTGTTTCAGAGGAAAGGCCCGTTGTTTATGTTTGGGGGCCTAGGCCGGGTGGCGGCTGGCTCCTGAAAATCCAGCGATCGCGGGATGCCTCCCAGACCCAAGCTGGCACCAGTGCCAACTTCGGGCTGGTTTGATAGTGCCAGCAGGTCCCACAATCTGCCATCAAGGACCGGGGCTGGTGACTTTTGTTTCAGAGGGAAAGGCCCGTTGTTTATGTTTGGGGGCCATAGGCCGGGGTGGCGGCTGGCTCCTGAAAATCCAGCGATACGCGGGATGCCTCCCAGACCCAAGCTGGCACCAGTGCCAACTCGGGCTGGTTTGATAGTGCCAGCAGGTCCCACAATCTGCCATCAAGGACCGGGGCTGGTGAGTTTTTTGTTTCAGAGGGAAAGGCCCGTTGTTTATGTTTGGGGGCCATAGGCCGGGGTGGCGGCTGGCTCCTGAAAATCCAGCGATCGCAGGATGCCTCCCAGACCCAAGCTGGCACCAGTGCCAACTTCGGGCTGGTTTGATAGTGCCAGCGGAGTCCCACAATCTGCCATCAAGGACCGGGGCTGGTGACTTTTTGTTTCAGAGGGAAAGGCCCGTTGTTTATGTTTGGGGGCCATAGGCCGGGTGGCGGCTGGCTCCTGAAAATCCAGCGATCATGGGATGCCTCCCAGACCCAAGCTGGCACCAGTGCCAACTTCGGGCTGGTTTGATAGTGCCAGCAGAGTCCCACAATCTGCCATCAAGGACCGGGGCTGGTGAGTTTTTGTTTCAGAGGGAAGGCCCGTTGTTTATGTTTGGGGGCCATAGGCCGGGGTGGCGGCTGGCTCCTGAAAATCCGCGATCGCGCAGGATGCCTCCCAGACCCAAGCTGGCACCAGTGCCAACTTCGGGCTGGTTTGATAGTGCCAATGGAGGTCCCACAATCTGCCATCAGGACCGGGGCTGGTGAGTTTTTTGTTTCAGGAAAGGCCCGTTGTTTATGTTTGGGGGCCATAGGCCGGGGTGGCGGCTGGCTCCTGAAAATCAGCGATCACGCAGGATGCCTCCCAGACCCAAGCTGGCACCAGTGCCAACTTCGGGCTGGTTTGATAGTGCCAGCGGAGTCCCACAATCTGCCATCAAGGACCGGGGCTGGTGAGTTTTGTTTTTCAGGGAAAGGCCCGTTGTTTATGTTTGGGGGCCATAGGCCCGGGTGGCGGCTGGCTCCTGAAAATCCAGCGATACGCGGGATGCCTCCCAGACCCAAGCTGGCACCAGTGCCAACTTCGGGCTGGTTTGATAGTGCCAGCGAGTCCCACAATCTGCCATCAGGACCGGGGCTGGTGAGTTTTGTTTCAGAGGGAAAGGCCCGTTGTTTATGTTTGGGGGCCATAGGCCCGGGTGGCCGGCTGGCTCCTGAAAATCAGCGATCGCGGGATGCCTCCCAGACCCAAGCTGGCACCAGTGCCAACTCGGGCTGGTTTGATAGTGCAACGGAGGTCCCACAATCTGCCATCAGGACCGGGGCTGGTGACTTTTTGTTTCAGAGGGAAAGGCCCGTTGTTTATGTTTGGGGGCCATAGGCCCGGGTGGCGGCTGGCTCCTGAAAATCCAGCGATACGCAGGATGCCTCCCAGACCCAAGCTGGCACCAGTGCCAACTCGGGCTGGTTTGATAGTGCCAGCGGAGTCCCACAATCTGCCATCAAGGACCGGGGCTGGTGACTTTTTGTTTCAGAGGGAAAGGCCCGTTGTTTATGTTTGGGGGCCATAGCCCCGGTGGCGGCTGGCTCCTGAAAATCCAGCGATCGCATGGGATGCCTCCCAGACCCAAGCTGGCACCAGTGCCAACTCGGGCTGGTTTGATAGTGCCAGCGGAGTCCCACAATCTGCCATCAGGACCGGGGCTGGTGACTTTTTGTTTCAGAGGGAAAGGCCCGTTGTTTATGTTTGGGGGCCTAGGCCCGGGGTGGCGGCTGGCTCCTGAAAATCCAGCGATACGCGGGATGCCTCCCAGACCCAAGCTGGCACCAGTGCCAACTTCGGGCTGGTTTGATAGTGCCAACGGAGTCCCACAATCTGCCATCAAGGACCGGGGCTGGTGAGTTTTGTTTCAGAGGGAAAGGCCCGTTGTTTATGTTTGGGGGCCATAGGCCGGGTGGCGGCTGGCTCCTGAAAATCCAGCGATCACGCGGGATGCCTCCCAGACCCAAGCTGGCACCAGTGCCAACTCGGGCTGGTTTGATAGTGCCAGCGAGGTCCCACAATCTGCCATCAGGACCGGGGCTGGTGAGTTTTGTTTCAGAGGGAAAGGCCCGTTGTTTATGTTTGGGGGCCATAGGCCCGGGTGGCGGCTGGCTCCTGAAAATCCGCGATCACGCGGGATGCCTCCCAGACCCAAGCTGGCACCAGTGCCCACTTCGGGCTGGTTTGATAGTGCCAACGGAGTCCCACAATCTGCCATCAAGGACCGGGGCTGGTGACTTTTTGTTTCAGAGGAAAGGCCCGTTGTTTATGTTTGGGGCCATAGGCCGGGTGGCGGCTGGCTCCTGAAAATCCAGCGATCACGCGGGATGCCTCCCAGACCCAAGCTGGCACCAGTGCCAACTCGGGCTGGTTTGATAGTGCCAGCGGGTCCCACAATCTGCCATCAAGGACGGGGCTGGTGAGTTTTTGTTTCAGAGGGAAAGGCCCGTTGTTTATGTTTGGGGCCCATAGGCCGGGGTGGCCGGCTGGCTCCTGAAAATCCAGCGATCGCAGGATGCCTCCCAGACCCAAGCTGGCACCAGTGCCAACTCGGGCTGGTTTGATAGTGCCAACGGAGTCCCACAATCTGCCATCAAGGACCGGGGCTGGTGACTTTTGTTTCAGAGGGGAAAGGCCGTTGTTTATGTTTGGGGGCCATAGGCCGGGTGGCGGCTGGCTCCTGAAAATCCAGCGATCGCAGGATGCCTCCCAGACCCAAGCTGGCACCAGTGCCAACTCGGGCTGGTTTGATAGTGCCAGCGGAGTCCCACAATCTGCCATCAGGACCCGGGGCTGGTGAGTTTTTGTTTCAGAGGGAAAGGCCCGTTGTTTATGTTTGGGGGCCATAGGCCGGTGGCGGCTGGCTCCTGAAAATCCGCGATCGCGCGGGATGCCTCCCAGACCCAAGCTGGCACCAGTGCCAACTCGGGCTGGTTTGATAGTGCCAAGCGGAGTCCCACAATCTGCCATCAAGGACCGGGGCTGGTGAGTTTTTTTGTTTCAGAGGGAAAGGCCCGTTGTTTATGTTTGGGGCCATAGGCGGGGTGGCGGCTGGCTCCTGAAAATCCGCGATCGCGCGGGATGCCTCCCAGACCCAAGCTGGCACCAGTGCCAACTCGGGCTGGTTTGATAGTGCCAGCGGAGTCCCACAATCTGCCATCAAGGACCGGGGCTGGTGAGTTTTGTTTCAGAGGAAAGGCCCGTTGTTTATGTTTGGGGGCCTGTAGCCCGGAGTGGCGGCTGGCTCCTGAAAATCCAGCGATCGCGCGGGATGCCTCCCAGACCCAAGCTGGCACCAGTGCCAACTCGGGCTGGTTTGATAGTGCCAGCGGAGTCCCACAATCTGCCATCAAGGACCGGGGCTGGTGACTTTTGTTTCAGAGGGAAAGGCCCGTTGTTTATGTTTGGGGGCCATAGGCCCGGGTGGCGGCTGGCTCCTGAAAATCAGCGATCATGGGATGCCTCCCAGACCCAAGCTGGCACCAGTGCCAACTCGGGCTGGTTTGATAGTGCCAACGGAGTCCCACAATCTGCCATCAAGGACCGGGGCTGGTGACTTTTGTTTCAGAGGAAAGGCCCGTTGTTTATGTTTGGGGGCCATAGGCCGGGTGGCGGCTGGCTCCTGAAAATCAGCGATCGCAGGATGCCTCCCAGACCCAAGCTGGCACCAGTGCCAACTCGGGCTGGTTTGATAGTGCCAGCGAGGTCCCACAATCTGCCATCAAGGACCGGGGCTGGTGACTTTTTGTTTCAGAGGGAAAGGCCGTTGTTTATGTTTGGGGGCCATAGGCCGGGGTGGCCGGCTGGCTCCTGAAAATCGCGATCACGCGGGATGCCTCCCAGACCCAAGCTGGCACCAGTGCCAACTTCGGGCTGGTTTGATAGTGCCAGCGGAGTCCCACAATCTGCCATCAGGACCGGGGCTGGTGACTTTTTGTTTCAGAGGGAAAGGCCCGTTGTTTATGTTTGGGGGCCATAGGCCGCGGGTGGCGGCTGGCTCCTGAAAATCAGCGATCGCGGGATGCCTCCCAGACCCAAGCTGGCACCAGTGCCAACTTCGGGCTGGTTTGATAGTGCCAACGAGTCCCACAATCTGCCATCAGGACCGGGGCTGGTGAGTTTTGTTTCAGAGGGAAAGGCCCGTTGTTTATGTTTGGGGGCCATAGGCCGGGTGGCGGCTGGCTCCTGAAAATCCAGCGATCATGGGATGCCTCCCAGACCCAAGCTGGCACCAGTGCCAACTCGGGCTGGTTTGATAGTGCCAGCGGAGTCCCACAATCTGCCATCAGGACCGGGGCTGGTGAGTTTTGTTTCAGAGGGAAAGGCCCGTTGTTTATGTTTGGGGGCCATAGGCCGGGTGGCGGCTGGCTCCTGAAAATCAGCGATCACGCGGGATGCCTCCCAGACCCAAGCTGGCACCAGTGCCAACTCGGGCTGGTTTGATAGTGCCAGCGGAGTCCCACAATCTGCCATCAGGACCGGGGCTGGTGAGTTTTTGTTTCAGAGGAAAGGCCCGTTGTTTATGTTTGGGGGCCATAGGCCCGGGTGGCGGCTGGCTCCTGAAAATCAGCGATCGCGGGATGCCTCCCAGACCCAAGCTGGCACCAGTGCCAACTCGGGCTGGTTTGATAGTGCCAGCGGAGTCCCACAATCTGCCATCAAGGACGGGGCTGGTGACTTTTGTTTCAGAGGGAAAGGCCCGTTGTTTTTATGTTTGGGGGCCATAGGCCCGGTGGCGGCTGGCTCCTGAAAATCAGCGATCGCGCAGGATGCCTCCCAGACCCAAGCTGGCACCAGTGCCAGCTTCGGGCTGGTTTGATAGTGCCAACGGAGGTCCCACAATCTGCCATCAAGGACCGGGGCTGGTGACTTTTGTTTCAGAGGAAAGGCCCGTTGTTTATGTTTGGGGGCCATAGGCCCGGGTGGCGGCTGGCTCCTGAAAATCGCGATCGCGGGATGCCTCCCAGACCCAAGCTGGCACCAGTGCCAACTCGGGCTGGTTTGATAGTGCCAACGGAGTCCCACAATCTGCCATCAGGACCGGGGCTGGTGAGTTTTTGTTTCAGAGGGAAAGGCCGTTGTTTATGTTTGGGGCCCTGGCCCCGGTGGCGGCTGGCTCCTGAAAATCAGCGATCGCGGGATGCCTCCCAGACCCAAGCTGGCACCAGTGCCAACTTCGGGCTGGTTTGATAGTGCCAGCGGAGTCCCACAATCTGCCATCAAGGACCGGGGCTGGTGACTTTTTGTTTCAGAGGGAAAGGCCGTTGTTGTTTATGTTTGGGGGCCATAGGCCGGGTGGCGGCTGGCTCCTGAAAATCAGCGTCACGCGGGATGCCTCCCAGACCCAAGCTGGCACCAGTGCCAACTCGGGCTGGTTTGATAGTGCCAGCGGAGTCCCACAATCTGCCATCAAGGACCGGGGCTGGTGAGTTTTTTGTTTCAGAGGGAAAGGCCCGTTGTTTATGTTTGGGGGCCATAGGCCGGAGTGGTGGCGGCTGGCTCCTGAAAATCAGCGATCGCGGGATGCCTCCCAGACCCAAGCTGGCACCAGTGCCAACTTCGGGCTGGTTTGATAGTGCCAGCGGAGTCCCACAATCTGCCATCAAGGACCGGGGCTGGTGACTTTTTGTTTCAGAGGAAAGGCCCGTTGTTTATGTTTGGGGGCCCATAGGCCGGAGTGGCGGCTGGCTCCTGAAAATCCAGCGATCGCGGGATGCCTCCCAGACCCAAGCTGGCACCAGTGCCAACTTCGGGCTGGTTTGATAGTGCCAGCGGAGTCCCACAATCTGCCATCAAGGACCGGGGCTGGTGAGTTTTGTTTCAGAGGAAAGGCCCGTTGTTTATGTTTGGGGGCCCATAGGCCGGGTGGCGGCTGGCTCCTGAAAATCCAGCGATCACGCAGGATGCCTCCCAGACCCAAGCTGGCACCAGTGCCAACTTCGGGCTGGTTTGATAGTGCCAACGGAGTCCCACAATCTGCCATCAGGACCGGGGCTGGTGAGTTTTTGTTTCAGAGGGAAAGGCCCGTTGTTTATGTTTGGGGGCCATAGGCCCGGGTGGCGGCTGGCTCCTGAAAATCCAGCGATCGCGGGATGCCTCCCAGACCCAAGCTGGCACCAGTGCCAACTCGGGCTGGTTTGATAGTGCCAACGAGTCCCACAATCTGCCATCAGGACCGGGGCTGGTGAGTTTTGTTTCAGAGGGAAAGGCCCGTTGTTTATGTTTGGGGGCCATAGGCGGGGTGGCGGCTGGCTCCTGAAAATCAGCGATCGCGGGATGCCTCCCAGACCCAAGCTGGCACCAGTGCCAACTCGGGCTGGTTTGATAGTGCCAGCGGAGTCCCACAATCTGCCATCAGGACCGGGGCTGGTGAGTTTTTGTTTCAGAGGGAAAGGCCCGTTGTTTATGTTTGGGGGCCTGGCCGGGTGGCGGCTGGCTCCTGAAAATCAGCGATCGCGGGATGCCTCCCAGACCCAAGCTGGCACCAGTGCCAAGCTCGGGCTGGTTTGATAGTGCCAGCGGAGTCCCACAATCTGCCATCAAGGACCGGGGCTGGTGAGTTTTTGTTTCAGAGGGAAAGGCCCGTTGTTTATGTTTGGGGGCCATAGGCCGGGAGTGGCGGCTGGCTCCTGAAAATCCAGCGATCGCGGGATGCCTCCCAGACCCAAGCTGGCACCAGTGCCAACTCGGGCTGGTTTGATAGTGCCAGCGGAGTCCCACAATCTGCCATCAAGGACCGGGGCTGGTGAGTTTTGTTTCAGAGGGAAAGGCCCGTTGTTTATGTTTGGGGGCCATAGGCCGGAGTGGCGGCTGGCTCCTGAAAATCAGCGATCGCAGGATGCCTCCCAGACCCAAGCTGGCACCAGTGCCAACTTCGGGCTGGTTTGATAGTGCCAACGAGTCCCACAATCTGCCATCAGGACCGGGGCTGGTGAGTTTTGTTTCAGAGGGAAAGGCCCGTTGTTTATGTTTGGGGCCATAGGCCCGGAGTGGCCCGGCTGGCTCCTGAAAATCCAGCGATCACGCGCAGGATGCCTCCCAGACCCAAGCTGGCACCAGTGCCAACTCGGGCTGGTTTGATAGTGCCAAGGGAGTCCCACAATCTGCCATCAAGGACCGGGGCTGGTGAGTTTTTGTTTCAGAGGGAAAGGCCCGTTGTTTATGTTTGGGGGCCATAGGCCCGGTGGTGGCGGCTGGCTCCTGAAAATCAGCGTCGCAGGATGCCTCCCAGACCCAAGCTGGCACCAGTGCCAACTCGGGCTGGTTTGATAGTGCCAACGGAGTCCCACAATCTGCCATCAAGGACCGGGGCTGGTGACTTTTTGTTTCAGAGGGAAAGCCCGTTGTTTATGTTTGGGGGCCATAGGCCGGGTGGCGGCTGGCTCCTGAAAATCAGCGATCGCAGGATGCCTCCCAGACCCAAGCTGGCACCAGTGCCAACTCGGGCTGGTTTGATAGTGCCAGCGAGGTCCCACAATCTGCCATCAGGACCGGGGCTGGTGAGTTTTGTTTCAGAGGGAAAGGCCCGTTGTTTATGTTTGGGGCCATAGGCCGGGTGGCGGCTGGCTCCTGAAAATCAGCGATCGCGGGATGCCTCCCAGACCCAAGCTGGCACCAGTGCCAACTTCGGGCTGGTTTGATAGTGCCAGCGGGGTCCCACAATCTGCCATCAAGGACCGGGGCTGGTGAGTTTTTGTTTCAGAGGGAAAGGCCCGTTGTTTATGTTTGGGGGCCATAGGCCCGGGTGGCAACTGGCTCCTGAAAATCCAGCGTCACGCAGGATGCCTCCCAGACCCAAGCTGGCACCAGTGCCAACTCGGGCTGGTTTGATAGTGCCAGCGAGGAGTCCCACAATCTGCCATCAAGGACCGGGGCTGGTGACTTTTTGTTTCAGAGGGAAAGGCCCGTTGTTTATGTTTGGGGGCCATAGGCCCGGGTGGCGGCTGGCTCCTGAAAATCGATCGCAGGATGCCTCCCAGACCCAAGCTGGCACCAGTGCCAACTTCGGGCTGGTTTGATAGTGCCAACGGGTCCCACAATCTGCCATCAGGACCGGGGCTGGTGAGTTTTGTTTCAGAGGGAAAGGCCGTTGTTGTTTATGTTTGGGGGCCATAGGCCGGGGGTGGCGGCTGGCTCCTGAAAATCCAGCGATCGCATGGGATGCCTCCCAGACCCAAGCTGGCACCAGTGCCACTTCGGGCTGGTTTGATAGTGCCAGAGTCCCACAATCTGCCATCAGGACGGGGCTGGTGAGTTTTTGTTTCAGAGGGAAAGGCCCGTTGTTTATGTTTGGGGGCCATAGGCCACGGGTGGCGGCTGGCTCCTGAAAATCGCGCATCGCAGGATGCCTCCCAGACCCAAGCTGGCACCAGTGCCAACTTCGGGCTGGTTTGATAGTGCCAGCGGAGTCCCACAATCTGCCATCAGGACCGGGGCTGGTGACTTTTTGTTTCAGAGGGAAAGGCCCGTTGTTTATGTTTGGGGGCCTAGGCCCGGGTGGCGGCTGGCTCCTGAAAATCGCGACGCCAGGATGCCTCCCAGACCCAAGCTGGCACCAGTGCCAACTTCGGGCTGGTTTGATAGTGCCAACGGAGTCCCACAATCTGCCATCAAGGACGGGGCTGGTGAGTTTTGTTTCAGAGGGAAAGGCCGTTGTTTTATGTTTGGGGGCCATAGGCCGGGTGGCGGCTGGCTCCTGAAAATCCGCGATCACGCCAGGATGCCTCCCAGACCCAAGCTGGCACCAGTGCCAACTCGGGCTGGTTTGATAGTGCCAATGAGTCCCACAATCTGCCATCAGGACCGGGGCTGGTGACTTTTGTTTCAGAGGGAAAGGCCGTTGTTTATGTTTGGGGGCCTGTGCCGGGTGGCGGCTGGCTCCTGAAAATCCGGCGATCGCAGGATGCCTCCCAGACCCAAGCTGGCACCAGTGCCAACTTCGGGCTGGTTTGATAGTGCCAGCGGAGTCCCACAATCTGCCATCAGGACCGGGGCTGGTGACTTTTTGTTTCAGAGGGAAAGGCCCGTTGTTTATGTTTGGGGGCCTGTAGGCCGGGTGGCGGCTGGCTCCTGAAAATCAGCGATCACATGGGATGCCTCCCAGACCCAAGCTGGCACCAGTGCCAACTTCGGGCTGGTTTGATAGTGCCAACGGAGTCCCACAATCTGCCATCAAGGACCGGGGCTGGTGAGTTTTGTTTCAGAGGGAAAGGCCCGTTGTTTATGTTTGGGGGCCCATAGGCCGGGTGGCGACTGGCTCCTGAAAATCAGCGATGCGCAGGATGCCTCCCAGACCCAAGCTGGCACCAGTGCCAACTCGGGCTGGTTTGATAGTGCCAATGGAGTCCCACAATCTGCCATCAGGACCGGGGCTGGTGAGTTTTGTTTCAGAGGGGAAAGGCCCGTTGTTTATGTTTGGGGGCCATAGCCCCGGGTGGCGGCTGGCTCCTGAAATCCGCGATCGCAGGATGCCTCCCAGACCCAAGCTGGCACCAGTGCCAACTCGGGCTGGTTTGATAGTGCCAACGGAGGTCCCACAATCTGCCATCAAGGACGGGGCTGGTGACTTTTGTTTCAGGGAAAGGCCCGTTGTTTATGTTTGGGGGCCATAGGCCGGGGTGGCGGCTGGCTCCTGAAAATCAGCGATCGCGGGATGCCTCCCAGACCCAAGCTGGCACCAGTGCCAACTTCGGGCTGGTTTGATAGTGCCAAGCGAGGTCCCACAATCTGCCATCAGGACCGGGGCTGGTGAGTTTTGTTTCAGAGGGAAAGGCCCGTTGTTTATGTTTGGGGGCCATAGGCCGGGTGGCGGCTGGCTCCTGAAAATGGCGATCACGCGGGATGCCTCCCAGACCCAAGCTGGCACCAGTGCCAACTCGGGCTGGTTTGATAGTGCCAACGGAGTCCCACAATCTGCCATCAAGGACCGGGGCTGGTGACTTTTTTGTTTCAGAGGGGAAAGGCCCGTTGTTTATGTTTGGGGGCCATAGGCCGGAGTGGCCGGCTGGCTCCTGAAAATCGCGATACGCAGGATGCCTCCCAGACCCAAGCTGGCACCAGTGCCAACTTCGGGCTGGTTTGATAGTGCCAACAGAGTCCCACAATCTGCCATCAGGACCGGGGCTGGTGACTTTTGTTTCAGAGGAAAGGCCCGTTGTTTATGTTTGGGGGCCATAGGCCGGGGTGGCCGGCTGGCTCCTGAAAATCGGCGATCATGGGATGCCTCCCAGACCCAAGCTGGCACCAGTGCCAACTCCGGGCTGGTTTGATAGTGCCAGCGGAGTCCCACAATCTGCCATCAGGGACCGGGGCTGGTGAGTTTTGTTTCAGAGGGAAAGGCCCGTTGTTTTATGTTTGGGGGCCATAGCCCGGAGTGGCGGCTGGCTCCTGAAAATCGCGATGCGCAGGATGCCTCCCAGACCCAAGCTGGCACCAGTGCCAACTCGGGCTGGTTTGATAGTGCCAGCGGAGTCCCACAATCTGCCATCAGGACCGGGGCTGGTGACTTTTGTTTCAGAGGGAAAGGCCCGTTGTTTATGTTTGGGGGCCCATAGGCCGGTGGCGGCTGGCTCCTGAAAATCCGCGATCATGGGATGCCTCCCAGACCCAAGCTGGCACCAGTGCCAACTTCGGGCTGGTTTGATAGTGCCAGCGGTCCCACAATCTGCCATCAGGACCGGGGCTGGTGAGTTTTGTTTCAGAGGGAAAGGCCCGTTGTTTATGTTTGGGGGCCATAGGCCGGGGTGGCGGCTGGCTCCTGAAAATCGCGATGCGCAGGATGCCTCCCAGACCCAAGCTGGCACCAGTGCCAGCTCGGGCTGGTTTGATAGTGCCAGCGAGGGTCCCACAATCTGCCATCAAGGACCGGGGCTGGTGACTTTTGTTTCAGAGGGAAAGGCCCGTTGTTTATGTTTGGGGGCCATAGGCCGGGTGGCGGCTGGCTCCTGAAAATCCAGCGATGCATGGGATGCCTCCCAGACCCAAGCTGGCACCAGTGCCAACTTCGGGCTGGTTTGATAGTGCCAATGGAGTCCCACAATCTGCCATCAAGGACGGGGCTGGTGACTTTTGTTTCAGAGGAAAGGCCGTTGTTTATGTTTGGGGGCCTGTGCCGGGGTGGCGGCTGGCTCCTGAAAATCCGATCGCGGGATGCCTCCCAGACCCAAGCTGGCACCAGTGCCAACTTCGGGCTGGTTTGATAGTGCCATGAGTCCCACAATCTGCCATCAGGACCGGGGCTGGTGAGTTTTTGTTTCAGAGGGAAAGGCCCGTTGTTTTATGTTTGGGGGCCATAGGCCGGTGGCGGCTGGCTCCTGAAAATCGCGATCGCGGGATGCCTCCCAGACCCAAGCTGGCACCAGTGCCAGCTTCGGGCTGGTTTGATAGTGCCAGCGGAGTCCCACAATCTGCCATCAGGACCGGGGCTGGTGACTTTTGTTTCAGAGGGAAAGGCCCGTTGTTTATGTTTGGGGGCCATAGGCCGGAGTGCCCGGCTGGCTCCTGAAAATCCGCGATCGCGGGATGCCTCCCAGACCCAAGCTGGCACCAGTGCCAGCTTCGGGCTGGTTTGATAGTGCCAGCGAGTCCCACAATCTGCCATCAGGACCGGGGCTGGTGAGTTTTTGTTTCAGAGGGAAAGGCCCGTTGTTTATGTTTGGGGGCCATAGGCCCGGAGTGGCGGCTGGCTCCTGAAAATCAGCGATCGCAGGATGCCTCCCAGACCCAAGCTGGCACCAGTGCCAACTTCGGGCTGGTTTGATAGTGCCAGCGGGTCCCACAATCTGCCATCAGGACCGGGGCTGGTGACTTTTGTTTCAGAGGGAAAGGCCCGTTGTTTATGTTTGGGGGCCATAGGCCGGAGTGTGGCGGCTGGCTCCTGAAAATCCAGCGATCACATGGGATGCCTCCCAGACCCAAGCTGGCACCAGTGCCAGCTCGGGCTGGTTTGATAGTGCCAGCGGAGTCCCACAATCTGCCATCAAGGACCGGGGCTGGTGACTTTTTTGTTTCAGAGGAAAGGCCCGTTGTTTATGTTTGGGGGCCATAGGCGGGTGGCGGCTGGCTCCTGAAAATGGCGATCATGGGATGCCTCCCAGACCCAAGCTGGCACCAGTGCCAACTTCGGGCTGGTTTGATAGTGCCAATGGAGTCCCACAATCTGCCATCAAGGACCCGGGGCTGGTGACTTTTTGTTTCAGAGGGAAAGGCCCGTTGTTTATGTTTGGGGGCCATAGGCCGGGGTGGCGGCTGGCTCCTGAAAATCGGCGATCGTCTGGGATGCCTCCCAGACCCAAGCTGGCACCAGTGCCAACTTCGGGCTGGTTTGATAGTGCCAAGCGGGTCCCACAATCTGCCATCAGGACCGGGGCTGGTGACTTTTGTTTCAGAGGGAAAGGCCGTTGTTTATGTTTGGGGGCCATAGGCCGGTGACCGGCTGGCTCCTGAAAATCGCGCGTCACGCAGGATGCCTCCCAGACCCAAGCTGGCACCAGTGCCAGCTCGGGCTGGTTTGATAGTGCCAGGGAGGTCCCACAATCTGCCATCAGGACGGGGCTGGTGAGTTTTTGTTTCAGAGGAAAAGGCCCGTTGTTTATGTTTGGGGGCCATAGGCCGGAGTGGCGGCTGGCTCCTGAAAATCCAGCGATCGCCAGGATGCCTCCCAGACCCAAGCTGGCACCAGTGCCAACTCGGGCTGGTTTGATAGTGCCAACAGGTCCCACAATCTGCCATCAAGGACCGGGGCTGGTGACTTTTGTTTCAGAGGGAAAGGCCGTTGTTTATGTTTGGGGGCCATAGGCCCGCGGTGGCGGCTGGCTCCTGAAAATCGCGATCGCGCAGGATGCCTCCCAGACCCAAGCTGGCACCAGTGCCAACTTCGGGCTGGTTTGATAGTGCCAGCAGGTCCCACAATCTGCCATCAGGACCGGGGCTGGTGAGTTTTTTGTTTCAGAGGAAAGGCCGTTGTTTATGTTTGGGGGCCATAGGCCGGGTGGCCGGCTGGCTCCTGAAAATCGGCGATCGTCGCGGGATGCCTCCCAGACCCAAGCTGGCACCAGTGCCAACTCGGGCTGGTTTGATAGTGCCAATGAGTCCCACAATCTGCCATCAAGGACCGGGGCTGGTGACTTTTTTGTTTCAGAGGAAAGGCCCGTTGTTTATGTTTGGGGGCCATAGGCCCGGGTGGCGACTGGCTCCTGAAAATGGCGTCACATGGGATGCCTCCCAGACCCAAGCTGGCACCAGTGCCAACTCGGGCTGGTTTGATAGTGCCAACGGGTCCCACAATCTGCCATCAGGACCGGGGCTGGTGACTTTTGTTTCAGAGGAAAGGCCGTTGTTTATGTTTGGGGGCCATAGGCCGGGTGGCCGGCTGGCTCCTGAAAATCAGGCGATCACATGGGATGCCTCCCAGACCCAAGCTGGCACCAGTGCCAACTCGGGCTGGTTTGATAGTGCCAATGGAGTCCCACAATCTGCCATCAAGGACCGGGGCTGGTGACTTTTTTTTGTTTCAGAGGGAAAGGCCCGTTGTTTATGTTTGGGGGCCATAGGCCGGAGTGGCGGCTGGCTCCTGAAAATGCGTGTCACGCAGGATGCCTCCCAGACCCAAGCTGGCACCAGTGCCAACTTCGGGCTGGTTTGATAGTGCCAGCGGGTCCCACAATCTGCCATCAAGGACCGGGGCTGGTGACTTTTGTTTCAGAGGAAAGGCCCGTTGTTTATGTTTGGGGGCCATAGGCCGGGTGGCGGCTGGCTCCTGAAAATCGCGATCATAGGATGCCTCCCAGACCCAAGCTGGCACCAGTGCCAACTTCGGGCTGGTTTGATAGTGCCAACGGACTCCCACAATCTGCCATCAAGGACGGGGCTGGTGACTTTTTGTTTCAGAGGGAAAGGCCCGTTGTTTATGTTTGGGGGGCCATAGGCCGGAGTGACCGGCTGGCTCCTGAAAATCGCGATTTCATGGGATGCCTCCCAGACCCAAGCTGGCACCAGTGCCAACTCGGGCTGGTTTGATAGTGCCAAGGGGTCCCACAATCTGCCATCAAGGACCGGGGCTGGTGACTTTTGTTTCAGAGGGAAAGGCCCGTTGTTTATGTTTGGGGGCCCTAGGCCCGGGGTGGCGGCTGGCTCCTGAAAATGGCGTCGCATGGGATGCCTCCCAGACCCAAGCTGGCACCAGTGCCAACTCGGGCTGGTTTGATAGTGCCAACGGAGTCCCACAATCTGCCATCAAGGACCGGGGCTGGTGACTTTTTTTGTTTCAGAGGGAAAGGCCCGTTGTTTATGTTTGGGGGCCATAGGCCGGGGTGTGCCGGCTGGCTCCTGAAAATCTGGCGATAGTGCCAACGGGATGCCTCCCAGACCCAAGCTGGCACCAGTGCCAACTCGGGCTGGTTTGATAGTGCCAACGGAGTCCCACAATCTGCCATCAGGACCGGGGCTGGTGACTTTTTGTTTCAGAGGGAAAGGCCCGTTGTTTATGTTTGGGGGGCCATAGGCCGGGTGGCGGCTGGCTCTGAAAATGGCGATATGCAGGATGCCTCCCAGACCCAAGCTGGCACCAGTGCCAACTCGGGCTGGTTTGATAGTGCCAACGGAGTCCCACAATCTGCCATCAAGGACCGGGGCTGGTGACTTTTGTTTCAGAGGAAAGGCCCGTTGTTTATGTTTGGGGGCCATAGGCCGGGTGGCGGCTGGCTCCTGAAAATCCGCGATCGCGGGATGCCTCCCAGACCCAAGCTGGCACCAGTGCCAACTCGGGCTGGTTTGATATTGCCAATGGGTCCCACAATCTGCCATCAAGGACCGGGGCTGGTGACTTTTGTTTCAGAGGGAAAGGCCGTTGTTTATGTTTGGGGGGCCATAGGCCCGCGGGTGCCCGGCTGGCTCCTGAAAATCTGCGATACATGGGATGCCTCCCAGACCCAAGCTGGCACCAGTGCCAACTCGGGCTGGTTTGATAGTGCCAAGGGAGTCCCACAATCTGCCATCAAGGACCGGGGCTGGTGACTTTTGTTTCAGAGGGAAAGGCCCGTTGTTTATGTTTGGGGCCATAGGCGGAGTGGCGGCTGGCTCCTGAAAATCGGCGTCACATGGGGATGCCTCCCAGACCCAAGCTGGCACCAGTGCCAACTCGGGCTGGTTTGATAGTGCCAAGGGAGTCCCACAATCTGCCATCAGGACTGGGGCTGGTGACTTTTGTTTCAGAGGGAAAGGCCCGTTGTTTATGTTTGGGGGCCTGTGGCCGGGTGGCCGGCTGGCTCCTGAAAATCCGCGTCACGGGATGCCTCCCAGACCCAAGCTGGCACCCAGTGCCAACTCGGGCTGGTTTGATAGTGCCAACGGAGTCCCACAATCTGCCATCAAGGACGGGGCTGGTGACTTTTGTTTCAGAGGGAAAGGCCCGTTGTTTATGTTTGGGGGCCATAGGCCGGTGGCGGCTGGCTCCTGAAAATGCCGACGCGGGATGCCTCCCAGACCCAAGCTGGCACCAGTGCCAACTCGGGGCTGGTTTGATAGTGCCAGCGAGGTCCCACAATCTGCCATCAAGGACCGGGGCTGGTGACTTTTGTTTCAGAGGGAAAGGCCCGTTGTTTATGTTTGGGGGCCATAGGCCCGGGTGGCCGGCTGGCTCCTGAAAATCCGCGATCACGCGGGATGCCTCCCAGACCCAAGCTGGCACCAGTGCCAGCTTCGGGCTGGTTTGATAGTGCCAGGAGTCCCACAATCTGCCATCAAGGACCGGGGCTGGTGACTTTTGTTTCAGAGGGAAAGGCCCGTTGTTTATGTTTGGGGGCCATAGGCCGGTGGCGGCTGGCTCCTGAAAATCCGCGATCACGCAGGATGCCTCCCAGACCCAAGCTGGCACCAGTGCCAACTCGGGCTGGTTTGATAGTGCCAGCGAGTCCCACAATCTGCCATCAAGGGCCGGGGCTGGTGAGTTTTGTTTTCAGAGGAAAGGCCCGTTGTTTATGTTTGGGGGCCATAGGCCGGGAGTGGCTGACTGGTCCTGAAAATCCGCGTCACGCAGGATGCCTCCCAGACCAAGCTGGCACCAGTGCCAACTCGGGCTGGTTTGATAGTGCTTAACGGAGTCCCACAATCTGCCATCAAGGACCGGGGCTGGTGACTTTTTGTTTCAGATGGAAAGGCCCGTTGTTTATGTTTGGGGGCCATAGGCGGAGTGGCGGCTGGCTCCTGAAATCCGCCATACGCAGGATGCCTCCGAGACCCAAGCTGGCACCAGTGCCAACTCGGGCTGGTTTGATAGTGCCAACGGGAGTCCCACAATCTGCCATCAAGGACCGGGGCTGGTGACTTTTTGTTTCAGAGGGAAAGGCCGTTGTTTATGTTTGGGGGCCATAGGCCTGGAGTGGCCGGGTTGGCTCCTGAAAAAATCCGCGATATGCAGGGATGCCTCCCAGACCCAAGCTGGCACCAGTGCCAACCGGGCTGGTTTGATAGTGCCAACAGGTCCCACAATCTGCCATCAAGGACCAGGGGCTGGTGACTTTTGTTTCAGAGGGAAAGGCCCGTTGTTTTATGTTTGGGGCCATAGGCCGGTGGCGGCTGGCTCCTGAAAATCGCTATACGGGATGCCTCCCAGACCCAAGCTGGCACCAGTGCCAACTCGGGCTGGTTTGATAGTGCCAACGGGGTCCACAATCTGCCATCAAGGACCGGGGCTGGTGAGTTTGTTTCAGAGGGAAAGGCCCGTTGTTTATGTTTGGGGCCCTAGGCCTGGGGTGGCTTGACTGGCTCCTGAAAATCCACGATCACTAGGATGCCTCCCAGACCCAAGCTGGCACCAGTGCCAACTCGGGCTGGTTTGATAGTGCCAACGGAGTCCCCACAATCTGCCACAAAGGACGGGGGCTGGTGACTTTTGTTTCAGGGGAAAGGCCCGTTGTTTTTGTTTGGGGCCTGTGCCGGAGTGGCCGGCTGGCTCCTGAAAATCGCGTCACGCCCAGGATGCCTCCCAGACCCAAGCTGGCACCAGTGCCAACTCGGGCTGGTTTGATAGTGCCAATGGAGTCCCACAATCTGCCATCAGGACCGGGGCTGGTGAGTTTTGTTTCAGAGGGAAAAGCCCGTTGTTGTTTTATGTTTGGGGGCCATAGGCGGGTGGCCGGCTGGCTCCTGAAAATCGCGATCGCAGGATGCCTCCCAGACCCAAGCTGGCACCAGTGCCAACTCAGGCTGGTTTGATAGTGCCAACGGAGTCCCACAATCTGCCATCAAGGACGGGGCTGGTGAGTTTTGTTTCAGAGGAAAGGCCCGTTGTTTATGTTTGGGGCCATAGGCCGAGTGGCCGGACTGGCTCCTGAAAATCCGCGTCGCAGGATGCCTCCCAGACCCAAGCTGGCACCAGTGCCAACTCGGGCTGGTTTGATAGTGCCAATGGAGTCCCACAATCTGCCATCAAGGACCGGGGCTGGTGACTTTTGTTTCAGAGGGAAAGGCCCGTTGTTTATGTTTGGGGGCCATAGGCCCGGAGTGGGCGGCTGGCTCCTGAAAACCGCGATCGCCAGGATGCCTCCCAGACCCAAGCTGGCACCAGTGCCAACTCGGGCTGGTTTGATAGTGCCAAGGGGAGTCCCACAATCTGCCATCAAGGACCGGGGCTGGTGACTTTTGTTTCAGAGGGAAAGGCCCGTTGTTTATGTTTGGGGGCCATAGGCCGGAGTGCCGGCTGGCTCCTGAAAATCGGCGATCACGCCAGGATGCCTCCCAGACCCAAGCTGGCACCAGTGCCAACTTCGGGCTGGTTTGATAGTGCCAAGGGAGTCCTGCAATCTGCCATCAAGGACCGGGGCTGGTGACTTTTGTTTCAGAGGGAAAGGGCCCGTTGTTTATGTTTGGGGTCCTGTAGGCCGAGGGTGTCCCGGCTGGCTCCTGAAAATCGGCGATTTCGCAGGATGCCTCCCCAGACCCAAGCTGGCACCAGTGCCAACTCGGGCTGGTTTGATAGTGCCAAGGGAGTCCCACAATCTGCCATCAAGGACCGGGGCTGGTGAGTTTTGTTTCAGAGGAAAAGGCCCTTTGTTTATGTTTGGGGCCCATAGGCCGGAGTGCGGCTGGCTCCTGAAAAATCCGCGTCACGCGGGATGCCTCCCAGACCCAAGCTGGCACCAGTGCCAGCTCAGGCTGGTTTGATAGTGCCAAACGGAGTCCCACAATCTGCCATCAAGGACCGGGGCTGGTGACTTTTTGTTTCAGAGGAAAGGCCCGTTGTTTTTATGTTTGGGGCCATAGGCCGGAGTGGCGGCTGGCTCCTGAAAATGCGATCACGCGGGATGCCTCCCAGACCCAAGCTGGCACCAGTGCCAACTCGGGCTGGTTTGATAGTGCCAATTGGAGTCCCACAATCTGCCATCAAGGACCGGGGCTGGTGACTTTTGTTTCAGAGGGAAAGGCCCGTTGTTTATGTTTGGGGGCCATAGGCCGAGTGGCCGGCTGGCTCCTGAAAATCGGGCGATCGCAGGATGCCTCCCAGACCCAAGCTGGCACCAGTGCCAACTCGGGCTGGTTTGATAGTGCCAACGGAGTCCCACAATCTGCCATCAAGGACGGGGCTGGTGACTTTTTGTTTCAGAGGGAAAGGCCCGTTGTTTTATGTTTGGGGCCATAGGCCTGGGTGGCCGGCTGGCTCCTGAAAATCGGCGATCACGCGGGATGCCTCCCAGACCAAGCTGGCACCAGTGCCAACTTCGGGCTGGTTTGATAGTGCCAACGGAGTCCCACAATCTGCCATCAAGGACCGGGGCTGGTGACTTTTTGTTTCAGAGGGAAAGGCCCGTTGTTTATGTTTGGGGGCCATAGGCCGGAGTGGCGGCTGGCTCCTGAAAATCGGCGATCGCAGGATGCCTCCCAGACCCAAGCTGGCACCAGTGCCAACTTCGGGCTGGTTTGATAGTGGAGGTCCCACAATCTGCCATCAGGACCGGGGCTGGTGACTTTTGTTTCAGAGGGAAAGGCCGTTGTTTATGTTTGGGGGCCATAGGCGGAGTGGCGGCTGGCTCCTGAAAATCGGCGTCACGCAGGATGCCTCCCAGACCCAAGCTGGCACCAGTGCCACCTGGGGCTGGTTTGATAGTGCCAACTGAGTCCCACAATCTGCCATCAAGGACCGGGGCTGGTGACTTTTGTTTCAGAGGGAAA
>NW_022148459.1:0-21214 GCF_901933205.1 Camarhynchus parvulus
GTTTATGTCTGGGGCCATAGGCCGGGTAGCCGGCTAGATTCACGAAAATCGGCGATCGCGGGATGCCTTCAGAGCCAAGCTGGCTTCAGTGCCACCTCGGGCTGGTTTGATAGTGTCAGCAGCAGTCCACAATCTGCCGTCAAGGACCGGGGCTGCTGAGTTTTTGTTTCGGGGAAAGGCCCGTTGTTTTATGTTTGGGGGCCATAGTCCCAAAGTGGCGGCTGGCTCCTGAAAATCGGCGTCCGCCAGGATGCCTCCCAGACCCAAAGCTGGCACCAGTGCCAACTCGGGCTGGTTTGATAGTGCCAACAGGTCCCCAATCTGCCCGTCAGGACGGGCCTGGTGACTTTTGTTTCAGAGGGAAAGGCCCGTTGTTTATGTTTGGGGACCATAGGCCCAAAGTGACGACTGGCTCCGGTTCAAGAAAATGCGGCGTCGCAGGATGCCTCCCAGACCAAAGCTGGCACCAGTGCCTTCGGGCTGTTTGATAGTGCCAACGGAGTCCCACAATCTGCCGTCAGGACCGGGGCTGGTGACTTTTGTTTCAGGGGAAAGGCCCGTTGTTTATGTTTGGGGGCCATAGGCCGGAAGCGGCGGCTGGCTCCTGAAAATCGCGATCGCGGGATGCCTCCCAGACCCAAGCTGGCACCGTGCCAGCTCGGGCTGGTTTGATAGTGAGCATGAGTCCACAATCTGCCGTCAGGACCGGGGCTGGTGACTTTTGTTTCAGAGGGAAAGGCCGTTCCCGTTTATGTTTGAGGCCATAGGCGGCGGCCGGCTGGCTCCGGGAAAATCAGCGATGCGCCTTGGGATGCCTCCCCAGACCCAAGCTGGCACCAGTGCCAGCTCGGGCGCAATTTGATAGTGCCGGAGTCCCACAATCTGCGTCAAGGACCGGGCCTGGTGACTTTTGTTTCAGAGGAAGGCCCGTTGTTTATGTTTGGGGGCCATAGGCCCAAAGTAACCTGGCTCCTGAAAATCGGCGTCATGGGATGCCTCAGACCAAGCTGCTTTCCAGTGCCAGCTCGGGCTCTGGTTGATAGATGCCAGCAGGTCCCACAATCTGCCGTCCAGGACCGGGCCTGGTGACTTTGTTTCAGAGGGGAAAGGCCCGTTGTTTTATGTTGGGGCCATAGGCCGGAGTGGCGGCTGGCTCCTGAAAATCAGCGTCATGGGATGCCTCCCAGACCCAAGCTGGCACCAGTGCCAGCTCGGGCTGATTTGATAGAATATGGCAACAGGTCCCACAATCTGCCGTCAGGACCGGGCCTGGTGACTTTTGTTTCAGAGGAAAGGCCCGTTGTTTATGTTTGGGGCCATAGGCCGGAGTTCCCACAATCTGCGTCAGGACGGGCCTGGTGACTTTTGTTTCAGAGGGAAAGGCCCGTTGTTTATGTTTGGGGGCCATAGGCCCAAAGTGGCCGGCTGGCTCCTGAAAATCGGCGATCGCGGGATGCCTCCCAGACCCAAGCTGGCACCAGTGCCAACTTCGGGCTGGTTTGATAGTGCCAGCGGAGTCCCACAATCTGCCGTCAAGGACCGGGGCTGGTGACTTTTGTTTCAGAGGGAAAGGCCCGTTGTTTATGTTTGGGGGCCATAGGCCCGGAGTGGCGGCTGGCTCCTGAAAATCGGCGATCACGCCAGGATGCCTCCCAGACCCAAGCTGGCACCAGTGCCAGCTCGGGCTGGTTTGATAGTGCCAACGGAGTCCCACAATCTGCCCGTCAAGGACCGGGCCTGGTGACTTTTGTTTCAGAGGAAAGGCCCGTTGTTTATGTTTGGGCTGGTGGTTTGAGGCCCGTTGTTTTATGGTCCCACAATCTGCCGTCAAGGACCGGGGCTGGTGACTTTTGTTTCAGAGGAAAAGCCCGTTGTTTATGTTTGGGGGCCATAGGCCCAAAGTGGCGGCTGGCTCCTGAAAATCGGCGATCGCGGGATGCCTCCCAGACCCAAGCTGGCACCAGTGCCAGCTCGGGCTGGTTTGATAGTGCCAGCGGAGTCCCACAATCTGCCGTCAAGGACGGGGCTGGTGACTTTTGTTTCAGAGGGAAAGGCCCGTTGTTTATGTTTGGGGGCCATAGGCCCAAAGTGGCTGGCTGGCTCCTGAAAATCGGCGATCACGCGGGATGCCTCCCAGACCCAAGCTGGCACCAGTGCCAGCTCGGGCTGGTTTGATAGTGCCAGCGGAGTCCCACAATCTGCCGTCAGGACCGGGGCTGGTGACTTTTGTTTCAGAGGGAAAGGCCCGTTGTTTATGTTTGGGGGCCATAGGCCGGAGTGGCGGCTGGCTCCTGAAAATCGGCGATGCGCGCAGGATGCCTCCCAGACCCAAGCTGGCACCAGTGCCAGCTCGGGCTGGTTTGATAGTGCCAGCGGAGTCCCACAATCTGCCGTCAGGACCGGGGCTGGTGACTTTTGTTTCAGAGGGAAAGGCCCGTTGTTTATGTTTGGGGGCCATAGGCCCGGGTGGCGGCTGGCTCCTGAAAATCGGCGATCACGCGGGATGCCTCCCAGACCCAAGCTGGCACCAGTGCCAGCTCGGGCTGGTTTGATAGTGCCAACGGAGTCCCACAATCTGCCGTCAAGGACCGGGGCTGGTGACTTTTGTTTCAGAGGGAAAGGCCCGTTGTTTATGTTTGGGGGCCATAGGCCCAAAGTGGCCGGCTGGCTCCTGAAAATCGGCGATCGCGGGATGCCTCCCAGACCCAAGCTGGCACCAGTGCCAGCTTCGGGCTGGTTTGATAGTGCCAGCGAGTCCCACAATCTGCCGTCAAGGACCGGGGCTGGTGACTTTTGTTTCAGAGGGAAAGGCCCGTTGTTTATGTTTGGGGGCCATAGGCCCAAAGTGGCGGCTGGCTCCTGAAAATCGGCGATGCGCAGGATGCCTCCCAGACCCAAGCTGGCACCAGTGCCAGCTCGGGCTGGTTTGATAGTGCCAGCGGGTCCCACAATCTGCCGTCAGGACGGGGCTGGTGACTTTTGTTTCAGAGGGAAAGGCCCGTTGTTTATGTTTGGGGGCCATAGGCCCAAAGTGGCCGGCTGGCTCCTGAAAATCGGCGATACGCAGGATGCCTCCCAGACCCAAGCTGGCACCAGTGCCAGCTCGGGCTGGTTTGATAGTGCCAACGGAGTCCCACAATCTGCCGTCAAGGACCGGGGCTGGTGACTTTTGTTTCAGAGGGAAAGGCCCGTTGTTTATGTTTGGGGGCCATAGGCCCAAAGTGGCGGCTGGCTCCTGAAAATCGGCGTCACGCGGGATGCCTCCCAGACCCAAGCTGGCACCAGTGCCAGCTTCGGGCTGGTTTGATAGTGCCAGCGGAGTCCCACAATCTGCCGTCAGGACCGGGGCTGGTGACTTTTGTTTCAGAGGGAAAGGCCCGTTGTTTATGTTTGGGGGCCATAGGCCCAAAGTGGCGGCTGGCTCCTGAAAATCGGCGATGCGCGGGATGCCTCCCAGACCCAAGCTGGCACCAGTGCCAGCTCGGGCTGGTTTGATAGTGCCAACGGAGTCCCACAATCTGCCGTCAAGGACCGGGGCTGGTGACTTTTGTTTCAGAGGGAAAGGCCCGTTGTTTATGTTTGGGGGCCATAGGCCCAAAGTGGCCGGCTGGCTCCTGAAAATCGGCGTCACGCAGGATGCCTCCCAGACCCAAGCTGGCACCAGTGCCAGCTCGGGCTGGTTTGATAGTGCCAACGGAGTCCCACAATCTGCCGTCAAGGACCGGGGCTGGTGACTTTTGTTTCAGAGGGAAAGGCCCGTTGTTTATGTTTGGGGGCCATAGGCCCAAAGTGGCCGGCTGGCTCCTGAAAATCGGCGTCGCGGGATGCCTCCCAGACCCAAGCTGGCACCAGTGCCAGCTTCGGGCTGGTTTGATAGTGCCAACGAGGTCCCACAATCTGCCGTCAAGGACCGGGGCTGGTGACTTTTGTTTCAGAGGGAAAGGCCCGTTGTTTATGTTTGGGGGCCATAGGCCCAAAGTGGCCGGCTGGCTCCTGAAAATCGGCGATACGCAGGATGCCTCCCAGACCCAAGCTGGCACCAGTGCCAACTCGGGCTGGTTTGATAGTGCCAGCGGAGTCCCACAATCTGCCGTCAGGACCGGGGCTGGTGACTTTTTTTTTCAGAGGGAAAGGCCCGTTGTTTATGTTTGGGGGCCATAGGCCAAAGTGGCGGCTGGCTCCTGAAAATCGGCGATCGCGGGATGCCTCCCAGACCCAAGCTGGCACCAGTGCCAGCTTCGGGCTGGTTTGATAGTGCCAACGGAGTCCCACAATCTGCCGTCAAGGACCGGGGCTGGTGACTTTTGTTTCAGAGGGAAAGGCCCGTTGTTTATGTTTGGGGGCCATAGGCCCAAAGTGGCCGGCTGGCTCCTGAAAATCGGCGATACGCAGGATGCCTCCCAGACCCAAGCTGGCACCAGTGCCAGCTCGGGCTGGTTTGATAGTGCCAACGGAGTCCCACAATCTGCCGTCAAGGACCGGGGCTGGTGACTTTTGTTTCAGAGGGAAAGGCCCGTTGTTTATGTTTGGGGGCCATAGGCCCAAAGTGGCCGGCTGGCTCCTGAAAATCGGCGATACGCAGGATGCCTCCCAGACCCAAGCTGGCACCAGTGCCAGCTCGGGCTGGTTTGATAGTGCCAGCGAGTCCCACAATCTGCCGTCAGGACCGGGGCTGGTGACTTTTGTTTCAGAGGGAAAGGCCCGTTGTTTATGTTTGGGGGCCATAGGCCCGGTGGCGGCTGGCTCCTGAAAATCGGCGTCGCGGGATGCCTCCCAGACCCAAGCTGGCACCAGTGCCAGCTCGGGCTGGTTTGATAGTGCCAGCGGAGTCCCACAATCTGCCGTCAAGGACGGGGCTGGTGACTTTTGTTTCAGAGGGAAAGGCCCGTTGTTTATGTTTGGGGGCCATAGGCCCAAAGTGGCCGGCTGGCTCCTGAAAATCGGCGATCGCGGGATGCCTCCCAGACCCAAGCTGGCACCAGTGCCAGCTTCGGGCTGGTTTGATAGTGCCAGCGGAGTCCCACAATCTGCCGTCAGGACCGGGGCTGGTGACTTTTGTTTCAGAGGGAAAGGCCCGTTGTTTATGTTTGGGGGCCATAGGCCCAAAGTGGCCGGCTGGCTCCTGAAAATCGGCGATACGCAGGATGCCTCCCAGACCCAAGCTGGCACCAGTGCCAGCTCGGGCTGGTTTGATAGTGCCAACGGAGTCCCACAATCTGCCGTCAAGGACCGGGGCTGGTGACTTTTGTTTCAGAGGGAAAGGCCCGTTGTTTATGTTTGGGGCCATAGGCCCAAAGTGGCCGGCTGGCTCCTGAAAATCGGCGATACGCAGGATGCCTCCCAGACCCAAGCTGGCACCAGTGCCAGCTCGGGCTGGTTTGATAGTGCCAACGGAGTCCCACAATCTGCCGTCAAGGACCGGGGCTGGTGACTTTTGTTTCAGAGGGAAAGGCCCGTTGTTTATGTTTGGGGGCCATAGGCCCAAAGTGGCCGGCTGGCTCCTGAAAATCGGCGATACGCAGGATGCCTCCCAGACCCAAGCTGGCACCAGTGCCAGCTCGGGCTGGTTTGATAGTGCCAACGGAGTCCCACAATCTGCCGTCAAGGACGGGGCTGGTGACTTTTGTTTCAGAGGGAAAGGCCCGTTGTTTATGTTTGGGGGCCATAGGCCCAAAGTGGCCGGCTGGCTCCTGAAAATCGGCGATCACGCGGGATGCCTCCCAGACCCAAGCTGGCACCAGTGCCAGCTTCGGGCTGGTTTGATAGTGCCAACGGAGTCCCACAATCTGCCGTCAAGGACCGGGGCTGGTGACTTTTGTTTCAGAGGGAAAGGCCCGTTGTTTATGTTTGGGGGCCATAGGCCCAAAGTGGCCGGCTGGCTCCTGAAAATCGGCGATACGCAGGATGCCTCCCAGACCCAAGCTGGCACCAGTGCCAGCTCGGGCTGGTTTGATAGTGCCAACGGAGTCCCACAATCTGCCGTCAAGGACCGGGGCTGGTGACTTTTGTTTCAGAGGGAAAGGCCCGTTGTTTATGTTTGGGGGCCATAGGCCCAAAGTGGCCGGCTGGCTCCTGAAAATCGGCGATACGCAGGATGCCTCCCAGACCCAAGCTGGCACCAGTGCCAACTCGGGCTGGTTTGATAGTGCCAGCGGAGTCCCACAATCTGCCGTCAAGGACCGGGGCTGGTGACTTTTGTTTCAGGGGGAAAGGCCCGTTGTTTATGTTTGGGGGCCATAGGCCCGGTGGCGGCTGGCTCCTGAAAATCGGCGATACGCGGGATGCCTCCCAGACCCAAGCTGGCACCAGTGCCAGCTCGGGCTGGTTTGATAGTGCCAACGGAGTCCCACAATCTGCCGTCAAGGACCGGGGCTGGTGACTTTTGTTTCAGAGGGAAAGGCCCGTTGTTTATGTTTGGGGGCCATAGGCCCGGGGTGGCGGCTGGCTCCTGAAAATCGGCGATACGCGGGATGCCTCCCAGACCCAAGCTGGCACCAGTGCCAGCTCGGGCTGGTTTGATAGTGCCAACGGAGTCCCACAATCTGCCGTCAAGGACCGGGGCTGGTGACTTTTGTTTCAGAGGGAAAGGCCCGTTGTTTTTGTTTGGGGGCCATAGGCCCAAAGTGGCGGCTGGCTCCTGAAAAATCGGCGATCGCGGGATGCCTCCCAGACCCAAGCTGGCACCAGTGCCAGCTCGGGCTGGTTTGATAGTGCCAGCGGAGTCCCACAATCTGCCGTCAAGGACCGGGGCTGGTGACTTTTGTTTCAGAGGGAAAGGCCGTTGTTTATGTTTGGGGGCCATAGGCCCAAAGTGGCGGCTGGCTCCTGAAAATCGGCGATCACGCGGGATGCCTCCCAGACCCAAGCTGGCACCAGTGCCAACTCGGGCTGGTTTGATAGTGCCAGCGGGTCCCACAATCTGCCGTCAGGACCGGGGCTGGTGACTTTTGTTTCAGAGGGAAAGGCCCGTTGTTTATGTTTGGGGGCCATAGGCCCAAAAAGTGGCGGCTGGCTCCTGAAAATCGGCGATCACGCGGGATGCCTCCCAGACCCAAGCTGGCACCAGTGCCAACTCGGGCTGGTTTGATAGTGCCAGCGAGTCCCACAATCTGCCGTCAGGACGGGGCTGGTGACTTTTGTTTCAGAGGGAAAGGCCCGTTGTTTATGTTTGGGGGCCATAGGCCCGGGGTGGCGGCTGGCTCCTGAAAATCGGCGATCGCGGGATGCCTCCCAGACCCAAGCTGGCACCAGTGCCAGCTTCGGGCTGGTTTGATAGTGCCAGCGAGAGTCCCACAATCTGCCGTCAAGGACGGGGCTGGTGACTTTTGTTTCAGAGGGAAAGGCCCGTTGTTTATGTTTGGGGCCATAGGCCCAAAGTGGCGGCTGGCTCCTGAAAATCGGCGATCGCGGGATGCCTCCCAGACCCAAGCTGGCACCAGTGCCAGCTTCGGGCTGGTTTGATAGTGCCAGCGGAGTCCCACAATCTGCCGTCAGGACCGGGGCTGGTGACTTTTGTTTCAGAGGGAAAGGCCCGTTGTTTTGTTTGGGGGCCATAGGCCCAAAGTGGCGGCTGGCTCCTGAAAATGGCGATCGCGGGATGCCTCCCAGACCCAAGCTGGCACCAGTGCCAGCTCGGGCTGGTTTGATAGTGCCAGCGGAGTCCCACAATCTGCCGTCAAGGACCGGGGCTGGTGACTTTTGTTTCAGAGGGAAAGGCCCGTTGTTTATGTTTGGGGGCCATAGGCCCAAAGTGGCCGGCTGGCTCCTGAAAATCGGCGATCACGCGGGATGCCTCCCAGACCCAAGCTGGCACCAGTGCCAACTCGGGCTGGTTTGATAGTGCCAGCGGAGTCCCACAATCTGCCGTCAAGGACCGGGGCTGGTGACTTTTGTTTCAGAGGGAAAGGCCCGTTGTTTATGTTTGGGGGCCATAGGCCCGGTGGCGGCTGGCTCCTGAAAATCGGCGATCGCGGGATGCCTCCCAGACCCAAGCTGGCACCAGTGCCAACTCGGGCTGGTTTGATAGTGCCAGCGGAGTCCCACAATCTGCCGTCAAGGACCGGGGCTGGTGACTTTTGTTTCAGAGGGAAAGGCCCGTTGTTTATGTTTGGGGGCCATAGGCCGGGTGGCGGCTGGCTCCTGAAAATCGGCGATCGCAGGATGCCTCCCAGACCCAAGCTGGCACCAGTGCCAGCTTCGGGCTGGTTTGATAGTGCCAGCGGAGTCCCACAATCTGCCGTCAAGGGACGGGGCTGGTGACTTTTGTTTCAGAGGGAAAGGCCCGTTGTTTATGTTTGGGGGCCATAGGCCCAAAGTGGCCGGCTGGCTCCTGAAAATCGGCGATCGCGGGATGCCTCCCAGACCCAAGCTGGCACCAGTGCCAGCTTCGGGCTGGTTTGATAGTGCCAGCGGAGTCCCACAATCTGCCGTCAGGACCGGGGCTGGTGACTTTTGTTTCAGAGGGAAAGGCCCGTTGTTTATGTTTGGGGGCCATAGGCCCAAAGTGGCGGCTGGCTCCTGAAAATCGGCGTCACGCAGGATGCCTCCCAGACCCAAGCTGGCACCAGTGCCAGCTTCGGGCTGGTTTGATAGTGCCAGCGGGTCCCACAATCTGCCGTCAAGGACCGGGGCTGGTGACTTTTGTTTCAGAGGGAAAGGCCCGTTGTTTATGTTTGGGGGCCATAGGCCCAAAAGTGGCGGCTGGCTCCTGAAAATCGGCGATCGCGGGATGCCTCCCAGACCCAAGCTGGCACCAGTGCCAGCTTCGGGCTGGTTTGATAGTGCCAGCGAGTCCCACAATCTGCCGTCGGGCTGGTTTGATAGTGCCAGCGGAGTCCCACAATCTGCCGTCAAGGACCGGGGCTGGTGACTTTTGTTTCAGAGGGAAAGGCCGTTGTTTATGTTTGGGGCCATAGGCCCAAAGTGGCGGCTGGCTCCTGAAAATGGCGTACGCAGGATGCCTCCCAGACCCAAGCTGGCACCAGTGCCAGCTTCGGGCTGGTTTGATAGTGCCAGCGGAGTCCCACAATCTGCCGTCAACCAGTGCCAACTCGGGCTGGTTTGATAGTGCCAACGGAGTCCCACAATCTGCCATCAAGGACCGGGGCTGGTGAGTTTTGTTTCAGAGGGAAAGGCCCGTTGTTTATGTTTGGGGCCATAGGCCCGAGTGGCCGGGCTGGCTCCTGAAAATCCGCGATACGCAGGATGCCTCCCAGACCCAAGCTGGCACCAGTGCCAACTCGGGCTGGTTTGATAGTGCCAACGGAGTCCCACAATCTGCCATCAAGGGACGGGGCTGGTGAGTTTTGTTTCAGAGGGAAAGGCCCGTTGTTTATGTTTGGGGCCATAGGCCCGAGTGGCCGGCTGGCTCCTGAAAAATCGGCGATACGCAGGATGCCTCCCAGACCCAAGCTGGCACCAGTGCCAACTCGGGCTGGTTTGATAGTGCCAACGGAGTCCCACAATCTGCCATCAAGGACCGGGGCTGGTGAGTTTTGTTTCAGAGGGAAAGGCCCGTTGTTTATGTTTGGGGGCCATAGGCCTGGAGTGGCCGGCTGGCTCCTGAAAATCCGCGACGCAGGATGCCTCCCAGACCCAAGCTGGCACCAGTGCCAACTCGGGCTGGTTTGATAGTGCCAACGGAGTCCCACAATCTGCCATCAAGGACCGGGGCTGGTGAGTTTTGTTTCAGAGGGAAAGGCCCGTTGTTTATGTTTGGGGCCATAGGCCGGAGTGGCCGGGCTGGCTCCTGAAAATCGGCGATACGCAGGATGCCTCCCAGACCCAAGCTGGCACCAGTGCCAACTCGGGCTGGTTTGATAGTGCCAACGGAGTCCCACAATCTGCCATCAAGGACGGGGCTGGTGAGTTTTGTTTCAGAGGGAAAGGCCCGTTGTTTATGTTTTGGGGCCATAGCCCCGGAGTGGCCGGGCTGGCTCCTGAAAATCGCGATGATACGCAGGATGCCTCCCAGACCCAAGCTGGCACCAGTGCCAACTCGGGCTGGTTTGATAGTGCCAACGGAGTCCCACAATCTGCCATCAAGGACGGGGCTGGTGAGTTGTTTCAGAGGGAAAGGCCCGTTGTTTATGTTTGGGGCCATAGGCCCCGAGTGGCCGGGCTGGCTCCTGAAAATCCGCGATACGCAGGATGCCTCCCAGACCCAAGCTGGCACCAGTGCCAACTCGGGCTGGTTTGATAGTGCCAACGGAGTCCCACAATCTGCCATCAAGGACGGGGTCTGGTGAGTTTTGTTTCAGAGGGAAAGGCCCGTTGTTTATGTTTGGGGCCATAGGCCCCGGAGTGGCCGGGCTGGCTCCTGAAAATCCGCGATACGCAGGATGCCTCCCAGACCAAGCTGGCACCAGTGCCAACTCGGGCTGGTTTGATAGTGCCAACGGAGTCCCACAATCTGCCATCAAGGACCGGGGCTGGTGAGTTTTGTTTCAGAGGGAAAGGCCCGTTGTTTATGTTTGGGGCCATAGGCCCGGAGTGGCCGGGCTGGCTCCTGAAAATCCGCGATACGCAGGATGCCTCCCAGACCCAAGCTGGCACCAGTGCCAACTCGGGCTGGTTTGATAGTGCCAACGGAGTCCCACAATCTGCCATCAAGGACCGGGCTGGTGAGTTTTGTTTCAGAGGGAAAGGCCCGTTGTTTATGTTTGGGGCATAGGCCCCCGAGTGGCCGGGCTGGCTCCTGAAAATCCGGCGATACGCAGGATGCCTCCCAGACCCAAGCTGGCACCAGTGCCAACTCGGGCTGGTTTGATAGTGCCAACGGAGTCCCACAATCTGCCATCAAGGACCGGGGCTGGTGAGTTTTGTTTCAGAGGGAAAGGCCCGTTGTTTATGTTTGGGGCCATAGGCCCGGAGTGGCCGGCTGGCTCCTGAAAATCGGGCGATACGCAGGATGCCTCCCAGACCAAGCTGGCACCAGTGCCAACTCGGGCTGGTTTGATAGTGCCAACGGAGTCCCACAATCTGCCATCAAGGACCGGGGCTGGTGAGTTTTGTTTCAGAGGGAAAGGCCCGTTGTTTATGTTTGGGGCCATAGGCCGGAGTGGCCGGGCTGGCTCCTGAAAATCCGCGATACGCAGGATGCCTCCCAGACCCAAGCTGGCACCAGTGCCAACTCGGGCTGGTTTGATAGTGCCAACGGAGTCCCACAATCTGCCATCAAGGACCGGGGCTGGTGAGTTTTGTTTCAGAGGGAAAGGCCCGTTGTTTATGTTTGGGGCCATAGGCCCGGAGTGGCGGGCTGGCTCCTGAAAATCCGGCGATACGCAGGATGCCTCCCAGACCCAAGCTGGCACCAGTGCCAACTCGGGCTGGTTTGATAGTGCCAACGGAGTCCCACAATCTGCCATCAAGGACCGGGGCTGGTGAGTTTTGTTTCAGAGGGAAAGGCCCGTTGTTTATGTTTGGGGCCATGCCCCGGAGTGGCCGGGCTGGCTCCTGAAAATCCGGCGATACGCAGGATGCCTCCCAGACCCAAGCTGGCACCAGTGCCAACTCGGGCTGGTTTGATAGTGCCAACGGAGTCCCACAATCTGCCATCAAGGACCGGGGCTGGTGAGTTTTGTTTCAGAGGGAAAGGCCCGTTGTTTATGTTTGGGGCCATAGGCCCCGGAGTGGCCGGGCTGGCTCCTGAAAATCCGCGATACGCAGGATGCCCTCCCAGACCCAAGCTGGCACCAGTGCCAACTCGGGCTGGTTTGATAGTGCCAACGGAGTCCCACAATCTGCCATCAAGGACCGGGGCTGGTGAGTTTTGTTTCAGAGGGAAAGGCCCGTTGTTTATGTTTGGGGCCATAGGCCCCGGAGTGGGCGGGCTGGCTCCTGAAAAACCGGCGATACGCAGGATGCCTCCCAGACCCCAAGCTGGCACCAGTGCCAACTCGGGCTGGTTTGATAGTGCCAACGGAGTCCCACAATCTGCCATCAAGGACCGGGCTGGTGAGTTTTGTTTCAGAGGGAAAGGCCCGTTGTTTATGTTTGGGGCCATAGGCCCGGAGTGGCCGGGCTGGCTCCTGAAAATCCGCGATACGCAGGATGCCTCCCAGACCCAAGCTGGCACCAGTGCCAACTCGGGCTGGTTTGATAGTGCCAACGGAGTCCCACAATCTGCCATCAAGGACCGGGGCTGGTGAGTTTTGTTTCAGAGGGAAAGGCCCGTTGTTTATGTTTGGGGGGCCATAGGCCCGGAGTGGCCGGCTGGCTCCTGAAAATCCGGCGATACGCAGGATGCCTCCCAGACCCAAGCTGGCACCAGTGCCAACTCGGGCTGGTTTGATAGTGCCAACGGAGTCCCACAATCTGCCATCAAGGACCGGGGCTGGTGTTTTGTTTCAGAGGGAAAGGCTCGTTGTTTATGTTTTGGGGCCATAGGCCCCGAGTGGCCGGCTGGCTCCTGAAAATGGGCGATACGCAGGATGCCTCCCAGACCCAAGCTGGCACCAGTGCCAACTCGGGCTGGTTTGATAGTGCCAACGGAGTCCCACAATCTGCCATCAAGGACCGGGGCTGGTGAGTTTTGTTTCAGAGGGAAAGGCCCGTTGTTTATGTTTGGGGCCTAGGCCCCGGAGTGGCCGGGCTGGCTCCTGAAAATCGGGCGATACGCAGGATGCCTCCCAGACCCAAGCTGGCACCAGTGCCAACTCGGGCTGGTTTGATAGTGCCAACGGAGTCCCACAATCTGCCATCAAGGACCGGGGGGCTGGTGAGTTTTGTTTCAGAGGGAAAGGCCCGTTGTTTATGTTTGGGGCCATAGGCCCGGAGTGGCCGGGCTGGCTCCTGAAAATCCGCGATACGCAGGATGCCTCCCAGACCCAAGCTGGCACCAGTGCCAACTCGGGCTGGTTTGATAGTGCCAACGGAGTCCCACAATCTGCCATCTCGGACCCGGACCTGGTGAGTTTTGTTTCAGAGGGAAAGGCCCGTTGTTTATGTTTTGGGGCTGTGCCCCCGAGTGGGCGGGCTGGCTCCTGAAAATCCGCGATACGCAGGATGCCTCCCAGACCCAAGCTGGCACCAGTGCCAACTCGGGCTGGTTTGATAGTGCCAACGGAGTCCCACAATCTGCCATCAAGGACCGGGGCTGGTGAGTTTTGTTTCAGAGGGAAAGGCCCGTTGTTTATGTTTGGGGCCATAGGCCCCGAGTGGCCGGGCTGGCTCCTGAAAAAATCCGCGACACGCAGGATGCCTCCCAGACCAAGCTGGCACCAGTGCCAACTCGGGCTGGTTTGATAGTGCCAACGGAGTCCCACAATCTGCTGCCATCAAGGACCGGGGCTGGTGAGTTTTGTTTCAGAGGGAAAGGCCCGTTGTTTATGTTTGGGGGCCTAGGCCCCGAGTGGCCGGGCTGGCTCCTGAAAAATCCGCGATACGCAGGATGCCTCCCAGACCCAAGCTGGCACCAGTGCCAACTCGGGCTGGTTTGATAGTGCCAACGGAGTCCCACAATCTGCCATCAAGGACGGGGCTGGTGAGTTTTGTTTCAGAGGGAAAGGCCCGTTGTTTATGTTTGGGGCCATAGGCCCGAGTGGGGCGGCTGGCTCCTGAAAAAATCCGCGATACGCAGGAGGATGCCTCCCAGACCCAAGCTGGCACCAGTGCCAACTCGGGCTGGTTTGATAGTGCCAACGGAGTCCCACAATCTGCCATCAAGGACCGGGCTGGTGAGTTTTGTTTCAGAGGGAAAGGCCCGTTGTTTATGTTTGGGGCCTAGGCCCGGAGTGGCCGGGCTGGCTCCTGAAAACCGGGCGATACGCAGGATGCCTCCCAGACCCAAGCTGGCACCAGTGCCAACTCGGGCTGGTTTGATAGTGCCAACGGAGTCCCACAATCTGCCATCAAGGACCGGGGCTGGTGAGTTTTGTTTCAGAGGGAAAGGCCCGTTGTTTATGTTTGGGGCCATAGGCCCCGAGTGGCCGGGCTGGCTCCTGAAAATCGGGCGATACGCAGGATGCCTCCCAGACCCAAGCTGGCACCAGTGCCAACTCGGGCTGGTTTGATAGTGCCAACGGAGTCCCACAATCTGCCATCAAGGACCGGGGCTGGTGAGTTTTGTTTCAGAGGGAAAGGCCCGTTGTTTATGTTTGGGGCCATAGGCCCGGAGTGGCCGGGCTGGCTCCTGAAAATCGGGCTGATACGCAGGATGCCTCCCAGACCCAAGCTGGCACCAGTGCCAACTCGGGCTGGTTTGATAGTGCCAACGGAGTCCCACAATCTGCCATCAAGGACCGGGGCTGGTGAGTTTTTTGTTTCAGAGGAAAGGCCCGTTGTTTATGTTTGGGGCCATAGGCCCGAGTGGCCGGGCTGGCTCCTGAAAATCGGGCGATACGCAGGATGCCTCCCAGACCCAAGCTGGCACCAGTGCCAACTCGGGCTGGTTTGATAGTGCCAACGGAGTCCCACAATCTGCCATCAAGGACCGGGGCTGGTGAGTTTTGTTTCAGAGGGAAAGGCCCGTTGTTTATGTTTGGGGCCATAGGCCCGGAGTGGCCGGGCTGGCTCCTGAAAATCCGCGATACGCAGGATGCCTCCCAGACCCAAGCTGGCACCAGTGCCAACTCGGGCTGGTTTGATAGTGCCAACGGAGTCCCACAATCTGCCATCAAGGACCGGGGCTGGTGAGTTTTGTTTCAGAGGGAAAGGCCCGTTGTTTATGTTTGGGGCCATAGCCCCGGAGTGGGGGCTGGCTCCTGAAAATCCGCTGATACGCAGGATGCCTCCCAGACCCAAGCTGGCACCAGTGCCAACTCGGGCTGGTTTGATAGTGCCAACGGAGTCCCCACAATCTGCCATCAAGGACCGGGGCTGGTGAGTTTTGTTTCAGAGGGAAAGGCCCGTTGTTTATGTTTGGGGCCATAGGCCCGGAGTGGCCGGCTGGCTCCTGAAAAATCCGCGCGACGCACGCAGGATGCCTCCCAGACCCAAGCTGGCACCAGTGCCAACTCGGGCTGGTTTGATAGTGCCAACGGAGTCCCACAATCTGCCATCAAGGACCGGGGCTGGTGAGTTTTGTTTCAGAGGGAAAGGCCCGTTGTTTATGTTTGGGGCCTGGCCCGGAGTGGCGGGCTGGCTCCTGAAAATCCGCGCGATACGCAGGATGCCTCCCAGACCCAAGCTGGCACCAGTGCCAACTCGGGCTGGTTTGATAGTGCCAACGGAGTCCCACAATCTGCCATCAAGGACCGGGGCTGGTGAGTTTTGTTTCAGAGGGAAAGGCCCGTTGTTTATGTTTGGGGCCATAGCCCCGGAGTGGCCGGGTTGGCTCCTGAAAATCCGCCGCGATACGCAGGATGCCTCCCAGACCCAAGCTGGCACCAGTGCCAACTCGGGCTGGTTTGATAGTGCCAACGGAGTCCCACAATCTGCCATCAAGGACCGGGGCTGGTGAGTTTTGTTTCAGAGGGAAAGGCCCGTTGTTTATGTTTGGGGCCATAGGCCCCGAGTGGCCGGGCTGGCTCCTGAAAATCCGGGCGATACGCAGGATGCCTCCCAGACCCAAGCTGGCACCAGTGCCAACTCGGGCTGGTTTGATAGTGCCAACGGAGTCCCACAATCTGCCATCAAGGACCGGGGCTGGTGAGTTTTGTTTCAGAGGAAAGGCCCGTTGTTTATGTTTGGGGCCATAGGCCCCGGAGTGGCCGGGCTGGCTCCTGAAAATCCGGCGATACGCAGGATGCCTCCCAGACCCAAGCTGGCACCAGTGCCAACTCGGGCTGGTTTGATAGTGCCAACGGAGTCCCACAATCTGCCATCAAGGACCGGGGCTGGTGAGTTTTGTTTCAGAGGGAAAGGCCCGTTGTTTATGTTTGGGGGCCATGGCCCGGAGTGGCCGGGCTGGCTCCTGAAAATCGGGCGATACGCAGGATGCCTCCCAGACCCAAGCTGGCACCAGTGCCAACTCGGGCTGGTTTGATAGTGCCAACGGAGTCCCACAATCTGCCATCAAGGACGGGGCTGGTGAGTTTTGTTTCAGAGGGAAAGGCCCGTTGTTTATGTTTGGGGCCATAGGCCCGGAGTGGCCGGGCTGGCTCCTGAAAATCCGGCGATACGCAGGATGCCTCCCAGACCCAAGCTGGCACCAGTGCCAACTCGGGCTGGTTTGATAGTGCCAACGGAGTCCCACAATCTGCCATCAAGGACCGGGGCTGGTGAGTTTTGTTTCAGAGGGAAAGGCCCGTTGTTTATGTTTGGGGCCTAGGCCCGGAGTGGCCGGGCTGGCTCCTGAAAATCCGCGACGATACGCAGGATGCCTCCCAGACCCAAGCTGGCACCAGTGCCAACTCGGGCTGGTTTGATAGTGCCAACGGAGTCCCACAATCTGCCATCAAGGACCGGGGCTGGTGAGTTTTGTTTCAGAGGGAAAGGCCCGTTGTTTATGTTTGGGGCCTAGGCCCCGGAGTGGCCGGGTTGGCTCCTGAAAATCCGCGATACGCAGGATGCCTCCCAGACCCAAGCTGGCACCAGTGCCAACTCGGGCTGGTTTGATAGTGCCAACGGAGTCCCACAATCTGCCATCAAGGACCGGGGCTGGTGAGTTTTGTTTCAGAGGGAAAGGCCCGTTGTTTATGTTTGGGGCCCATAGGCCCGGAGTGGCCGGGCTGGCTCCTGAAAATCCGCTGATACGCAGGATGCCTCCCAGACCCAAGCTGGCACCAGTGCCAACTCGGGCTGGTTTGATAGTGCCAACGGAGTCCCACAACCCGCCACCAAGGACCGGGGCTGGTGAGTTTTGTTTCAGAGGGAAAGGCCCGTTGTTTATATTTGGGGCCATAGGCCCGGAGTGGCCGGGCTGGCTCCTGAAAATCCGCTGATACGCAGGATGCCTCCCAGACCCAAGCTGGCACCAGTGCCAACTCGGGCTGGTTTGATAGTGCCAACGGAGTCCCACAATCTGCCATCAAGGACCGGGGCTGGTGAGTTTTGTTTCAGAGGGAAAGGCCCGTTGTTTATGTTTGGGGCCATAGGCCCGGAGTGGCCGGGCTGGCTCCTGAAAAATCCGATGATACGCAGGATGCCTCCCAGACCCAAGCTGGCACCAGTGCCAACTCGGGCTGGTTTGATAGTGCCAACGGAGTCCCACAATCTGCCATCAAGGACGGGGCTGGTGAGTTTTGTTTCAGAGGGAAAGGCCCGTTGTTTATGTTTGGGGCCATAGCCCCGGAGTGGCCGGGCTGGCTCCTGAAAATCCGCTGATACGCAGGATGCCTCCCAGACCCAAGCTGGCACCAGTGCCAACTCGGGCTGGTTTGATAGTGCCAACGGAGTCCCACAATCTGCCATCAAGGACCGGGGCTGGTGAGTTTTGTTTCAGAGGGAAAGGCCCGTTGTTTATGTTTGGGGCCATGTGCCCGGAGTGGCCGGGCTGGCTCCTGAAAATCCGGGCATGATACGCAGGATGCCTCCCAGACCCAAGCTGGCACCAGTGCCAACTCGGGCTGGTTTGATAGTGCCAACGGAGTCCCACAATCTGCCACCAAGGACCGGGCTGGTGAGTTTTGTTTCAGAGGGAAAGGCCCGTTGTTTATGTTTGGGGGCCTGGCCCCGAGTGGCCGGGCTGGCTCCTGAAAATCCGCGATACGCAGGATGCCTCCCAGACCCAAGCTGGCACCAGTGCCAACTCGGGCTGGTTTGATAGTGCCAACGGAGTCCCACAATCTGCCACCAAGGACCGGGGCTGGTGAGTTTTGTTTCAGAGGGAAAGGCCCGTTGTTTATGTTTGGGGCCATAGCCCCGAGTGGCCGGGCTGGCTCCTGAAAATCCGCGATACGCAGGATGCCTCCCAGACCCAAGCTGGCACCAGTGCCAACTCGGGCTGGTTTGATAGTGCCAACGGAGTCCCACAATCTGCCACCAAGGACCGGGGCTGGTGAGTTTTGTTTCAGAGGGAAAGGCCCGTTGTTTATGTTTGGGGCATAGGCCCGGAGTGGCCGGGCTGGCTCCTGAAAATCCGCGATACGCAGGATGCCTTCCCAGACCCAAGCTGGCACCAGTGCCAACTCGGGCTGGTTTGATAGTGCCAACGGAGTCCCACAATCTGCCATCAAGGACCGGGCTGGTGAGTTTTGTTTCAGAGGGAAAGGCCCGTTGTTTATGTTTGGGGCCTAGGCCCCCGAGTGGCCGGGTTGGCTCCTGAAAATCCGCGATACGCAGGATGCCTCCCAGACCCAAGCTGGCACCAGTGCCAACTCGGGCTGGTTTGATAGTGCCAACGGAGTCCCACAATCTGCCACCAAGGACCGGGGCTGGTGAGTTTTGTTTCAGAGGGAAAGGCCCGTTGTTTATGTTTGGGGCCATAGGCCCCGAGTGGCCGGGCTGGCTCCTGAAAATCCGCTGACACGCAGGATGCCTCCCAGACCCAAGCTGGCACCAGTGCCAACTCGGGCTGGTTTGATAGTGCCAACGGAGTCCCACAATCTGCCATCAAGGACCGGGGCTGGTGAGTTTTGTTTCAGAGGGAAAGGCCCGTTGTTTATGTTTGGGGCCATAGGCCCGGAGTGGCCGGGTTGGCTCCTGAAAATCCGCTGATACGCAGGATGCCTCCCAGACCCAAGCTGGCACCAGTGCCAACTCGGGCTGGTTTGATAGTGCCAACGGAGTCCCACAATCTGCCACCAAGGACCGGGGCTGGTGAGTTTTGTTTCAGAGGGAAAGGCCCGTTGTTTATGTTTGGGGCCTAGGCCCGGAGTGGCCGGGCTGGCTCCTGAAAATCCGCGATACGCAGGATGCCCCAGACCCAAGCTGGCACCAGTGCCAACTCGGGCTGGTTTGATAGTGCCAACGGAGTCCCACAATCTGCCATCAAGGACCGGGGCTGGTGAGTTTTGTTTCAGAGGGAAAGGCCCGTTGTTTATGTTTGGGGCCATAGGCCCGGAGTGGCCGGGCTGGCTCCTGAAAATCCGGCGATACGCAGGATGCCTCCCAGACCCAAGCTGGCACCAGTGCCAACTCGGGCTGGTTTGATAGTGCCAACGGAGTCCCACAATCTGCCATCAAGGACCGGGCTGGTGAGTTTTGTTTCAGAGGGAAAGGCCCGTTGTTTATGTTTGGGGCCTAGGCCCGGAGTGGCCGGGCTGGCTCCTGAAAATCCGCGACACGCAGGATGCCTCCCAGACCCAAGCTGGCACCAGTGCCAACTCGGGCTGGTTTGATAGTGCCAACGGAGTCCCACAATCTGCCATCAAGGACCGGGCTGGTGAGTTTTGTTTCAGAGGGAAAGGCCCGTTGTTTATGTTTGGGGCCTAGGCCCCGGAGTGGCCGGGCTGGCTCCTGAAAATCCGCGATACGCAGGATGCCTCCCAGACCCAAGCTGGCACCAGTGCCAACTCGGGCTGGTTTGATAGTGCCAACGGAGTCCCACAATCTGCCATCACGGACCGGGATCTGGTGAGTTTTGTTTCAGAGGGAAAGGCCCGTTGTTTATGTTTGGGGCCATAGGCCCGAGTGGCCGGGCGGGCTCCTGAAAATCCGCGATACGCAGGATGCCTCCCAGACCCAAGCTGGCACCAGTGCCAACTCGGGCTGGTTTGATAGTGCCAACGGAGTCCCACAATCTGCCATCAAGGACCGGGGCTGGTGAGTTTTGTTTCAGAGGGAAAGGCCCGTTGTTTATGTTTGGGGCCATAGGCCCGGAGTGGCCGGCTGGCTCCTGAAAATCCGCGATACGCAGGATGCTTCCCAGACCCAAGCTGGCACCAGTGCCAACTCGGGCTGGTTTGATAGTGCCAACGGAGTCCCACAATCTGCCATCAAGGACCGGGGCTGGTGAGTTTTGTTTCAGAGGGAAAGGCCCGTTGTTTATGTTTGGGGCCTGTGCCCGGAGTGGCCGGGCTGGCTCCTGAAAATCCGCGATACGCAGGATGCCTCCCAGACCCAAGCTGGCACCAGTGCCAACTCGGGCTGGTTTGATAGTGCCAACGGAGTCCCACAATCTGCCATCACGGACCCGGACCTGGTGAGTTTTGTTTCAGAGGGAAAGGCCCCGTTGTTTATGTTTGGGGCCTAGGCCCGGAGTGGCCGGGCTGGCTCCTGAAAATCCCGCTGATACGCAGGATGCCTCCCAGACCCAAGCTGGCACCAGTGCCAACTCGGGCTGGTTTGATAGTGCCAACGGAGTCCCACAATCTGCCATCAAGGACCGGGGCTGGTGAGTTTTGTTTCAGAGGGAAAGGCCCGTTGTTTATGTTTGGGGACCATAGGCCCGGAGTGGCCGGGCTGGCTCCTGAAAATCCGCTGATACGCAGGATGCCTCCCAGACCCAAGCTGGCACCAGTGCCAACTCGGGCTGGTTTGATAGTGCCAACGGAGTCCCACAATCTGCCATCAAGGACCGGGGCTGGTGAGTTTTGTTTCAGAGGGAAAGGCCCGTTGTTTATGTTTGGGGCCATAGCCCCGAGTGGCCGGGCTGGCTCCTGAAAAATCCGCGATACGCAGGATGCCTCCCAGACCCAAGCTGGCACCAGTGCCAACTCGGGCTGGTTTGATAGTGCCAACGGAGTCCCACAATCTGCCATCAAGGACCGGGCTGGTGAGTTTTGTTTCAGAGGGAAAGGCCCGTTGTTTATGTTTGGGGGCCATAGGCCCGGAGTGGCCGGGTTGGCTCCTGAAAATCCGGGCGATACGCAGGATGCCTCCCAGACCCAAGCTGGCACCAGTGCCAACTCGGGCTGGTTTGATAGTGCCAACGGAGTCCCACAATCTGCCACCAAGGACCGGGCTGGTGAGTTTTGTTTCAGAGGGAAAGGCCCGTTGTTTATGTTTGGGGGCCATAGGCCCCGGAGTGGCCGGGCTGGCTCCCTGAAAATCCGCGATACGCAGGATGCCTCCCAGACCCAAGCTGGCACCAGTGCCAACTCGGGCTGGTTTGATAGTGCCAACGGAGTCCCACAATCTGCCATCAAGGACCGGGGCTGGTGAGTTTTGTTTCAGAGGGAAAGGCCCGTTGTTTATGTTTGGGGCCTAGCCCCGGAGTGGCCGGGCTGGCTCCTGAAAAAAATCCGCTGATACGCAGGATGCCTCCCAGACCCAAGCTGGCACCAGTGCCAACTCGGGCTGGTTTGATAGTGCCAACGGAGTCCCACAATCTGCCATCAAGGACCGGGGCTGGTGAGTTTTGTTTCAGAGGGAAAGGCCCCTTGTTTATGTTTGGGGCCTGTGCCCCGGAGTGGCCGGGCTGGCTCCTGAAAATCCGCGATACGCAGGATGC
>NW_022148460.1:0-21205 GCF_901933205.1 Camarhynchus parvulus
AGAAGCAGCCATGAGGCCGGGACACCCCAAAACCCGCCCGAGTGCCCCAAAACCCGCCCCGGGACCCCCAAATTTGGGGGATTTCTTCCCCCTTCCCCTCACTCACCCCGGACACGCCGCCCGCCATCGCCACCATGTGGGGAAACCACGCCCACTTCCTGGTGAGCAGCCAATCAGATTGAAGCGCGGGCAAAGCGTGGCCAATCAGAGCGAAGCACTGCGGGAAGAGGGTGAAGGCGCAGGCGCCATCTTGGTGTAGGGCAAGGCGCGTTTTGACTATAATGGGGCCGCCATCTTTGTTATGGGCAGCGCCATCTTTGCTACGGGCGGCGCCATCTTGTATGGGGGCGGGTAACGCTGACGTGGCCGCCGCCATCTTTGTTGAGGGCAAATCTCTGCACGGCACTTCCGGGTCTGTTTCCCCAAATTTTGAGGCGTCCCAAATTCCACCAAAATTCCAATAATTCCACCCAAATTTCTTCCAGGAAGCCCCAGATTCCTCCTTTCTTTCCCCAAGACGCGATTCCCCTTCCCAAAAATCCTAGTTTTTACTCGGAAATGAACTTTTAGTCCCAAAATATTCTCATTTATTCCCCAAAATAAAAAGCCTTTTTCCCCCCAGAAAAATCTGGTTTTACTTTTTTTCTTCATTTTTCCGGTTTTTCCTTTTTTTTCCCCATTTTTTCCCCTATTTCCCCCCCTCACTTTTTCCTTCCTATTTTCCTGGGTTTTCCCTCTTTTTTCCCCTTTTCACCTCTTTTTTTTTACAGCTTTTTCCATCATTTTCCCCCTCATTTTTCCCGTTTCCCCCTTTTTTTTCCCCCTAATTTTTTCCTGCTTTTGTCCTTCATTCTCGCCCGGGTTTTCTCTTTCCCCCCCTTCTTTTTTCCCGTTTTTTTTCCCCTTTTCTCCAGTTTTCCCCTAATTTTTCCCCTTTTTCCTCCATTTTCCCCTTTTCTTTTCTTAACCCCACTTTTCCCCTTTTTCATCCCATTTTCCCCCCTCATTTTCCTCTTTTTTCTTCCTGGTTTTTCCCTCATTTCTCCCCCCAATTTTCCCTGTTTTTTTTCCCATTTCCCCCTTTATTTTTCCTGGCTTTTCTCTCTTTTTTTCCAATTCTCCCCCTTGGTTTTCCTCAATTTTTTTTCATTCCTCCCCCCTTTTTTTTCTTCTTTTCCCCACTTTTTTTTCCTCCTTTTTTTTTTTTCTTGTTTTTCCCCCATTTTCCCCTTATTTTTCCTGGTTTCCCCCCTTCTTTCCCAGCTTTCCCTCCTTTTTTCCCACTTTTTCTCTCAGCTTTCCTCCGTTTCTCCCCTCATTTTTTTCCTGGTTTTTCCTTAATTTTTCCTCAATTTTTCCTCAATTTTTCCTCAATTTCCCCCTATTTTTCTTGTTTCCCTCTCATTTTTCCCGATTTTTCCTCTCATTTTCTCCCTTCATTTTTCCCTTCATTTTTCCCGATTTTTCCCTCATTTTTCCCCGATTTTTCCCCTCCTTTTTCCCGATTTTTTTCCTCTCATTTTTCCCGATTTTTCCCCTTTTCCCCCCGATTTTTCCCCCTCATTTTTCCCGATTTTTCCTCTCATTTTTTTTCCCTATTTTTTTTCCTCTTTTTCATTTTTCCTCTCATTTTCCCCGATTTTTTTCCCTTCATTTTTTCCCGATTTTCCCTTCATTTTCCCCCTCATTTTTCCCGATTTTTCCCCCTCATTTTCCCGATTTTTTCCCTCACTTTTTTCCGATTTTTTTCCCTTCATTTTTCCCCTCACTTTTCCCGATTTTTTCCCTCATTTTTTTTTCCCAATTTTTTTCTCATCATTTTTCCCGATTTTTTCCCCTCATTTTCCCCGATTTTTTTCCCTAATTTCTCCCGATTTTTCCCCTCATTTTCCCCGATTTTTTTCCTCTCATTTTTCCCGATTTTTTCCCCTTCACTTTTCCCCTCATTTTCCCCAATTTTTTCCCTCATTTTTCCCTATTTTTTCCTTCATTTTCCCCGATTTTTTCCCCTCATTTTCCCCGATTTTTTCCCTCGTTTTTTCCCGATTTTTTCCCTCTCATTTTTCCCAATTTTTTCCTTCATTTTCCCCGATTTTTCTCCCTCATTTTTTCCCTCATTTTTCCCCTCATTTTCCCCTCATTTCCCCCCCCCAAAAAAATTCCACTCATTGACTCCAAAAAATCTCCATTTTTATTCCCGGAATTCCCCAAAATTCCTCATTTTTTCTTGGACACGCCCACGGTGCGGCCGCGCCTCCCGGTGGTCTTGGTGTGCTGCCCCCTCACCCTGAGCCTGCAAGGAGAAAAACGGAGAAAAATTCCCATTTAGCCCCAAAATTCGGGAGGTTTTGGGCAATTCCAGCTTCGGGGATTTTGGGGATTTGACCAAAATCGCCGTTTTACCCCAGAAGTGGCGCAGGCAGCGGTGGGCGGCATGATTTTCTTCAGGCTCCAGGTCCTCGCGCAGCTTGTTGTCCAAACCGTTGGCCAGGACCTGGGGGAAAATGGGGGGAAAATGGGGAAAAATGGTAAAAAAGGGAAAATTATGGGGAAAAAAGGAAAAATATTGGGGGAAAATGTTGGGGAAAATAAAAAGGAGAAAATGGGGAAAAAAAAAAAAATGAAGAAAAATGGGAAAATAATGGGAAAATGAAAAATTAGGGAAAAAAAATTGAAAAAATTAGGGAGAAATAAAATGGGGGGAAAATGGGGAAAATGGTAAATGATGGGAAAAAGGAAAAATATTGGGGAAAATGTTGGGAAAAGGAGAAAATGGGGAAAAAAAAATGGGGAAAATGGGGAAAATTGAAAAAAAAAAAATCAGGGGAAATAAAATGGGGGAAATGAGGGAAAATGGGGAGAAATTGGGAAAAATGGGAGGGAAAAAATAGGGGAAAAAAAGGAATATTGAGGAAAAAATGGGGAGAAAATGGGGGAAAAAAAAATGGGGAAAAAATGGGAAAAAAATGGGGAAAATGGAAAATGGGGGAAATGGGGGAAAAAATGGAGGAAAAAGACAGGAAAATGGGAAAAATGGGGAAAAATGAGGAAAAATGGGGGGGAAATGGGGAAAATGGGGAAAAAGAGGGGAAAATTGGGGAGGAAAATTGTTTGGGGAAATTGTGGAAAGATGAGGGAAAAAATAGGGAAAAAACGAGGAAAAAGCGGGAAAAAGGAGTTGTGGGCAGCTGGGGCCACCTGTGGCAGGTGAGGGGACACTTTGGGGACACTTTGGGGACATTTTGGGGGGACACTTTGGGGACATTTTGGGGACACTTTGGGGACATTTTGGGGGACACTTTGGGGACACTTTGGGGACACTTTGGGGACACTTTGGGGGGACTTTGGGGACACTTTGGGGACACTGGGGACACTTTGGGGACACTTTGGGGACACTTTGGGGGCATTCTGGGGACACTTTGGGGACATTTTGGGGGACATTTTAGGGACACTTTGGGGGCATTCTGGGGACACTTTGGGGACATTCTGGGGACACTTTGGGGACATTTTGGGGGACACTTTGGGGACACTTTGGGGACATTTTGGGGACACTTTGGGGGACATTTTGGGGACATTTTGGGGACCCACCTGGGAGTATTTGCCGTCCTTGACGTCCTTCTGCCTGTTGAGGAACCAGTCGGGGATCTTGTACTGCCGCGGGTTCTGCATGATGGTGATCACCCTCTCCACCTGGGCACGCGGGGACACGGCTGTCACCGCTGTCCCCAAGTATCCCCAACCCCATGGGGACAGGAAATGCCAAAATTGGGGTGAAAACCCCAAAAAACTGCACCAGAATCCCATGAAAAATGGCTGAAATAGCACTAAAAATAGCCCAAATTCGGTCCAAAATGGCCCAAAGGCCACCAAAAATGTCCCCCAAAGTGTCCCCAAGGCCATGGGGACAGGAAATGCCAAAATTGGGGTGAAAACCCCAAAAAACTGCATCCCAATGGGATAAAAAACGGCTGAAATAGCACTGAAAATAGCCCAAATTGGGCCCAAAAAGTGTCCCCAAGGCCACCAAAAATGTCCCCAAAGTGTCCCCAACCACAGGGGGACAGAAAACCCAAAACTTGGATCCAAAAACTCCAAAAACTGCACCTGAATCTCATTAAAAATGGCTGAAATAGCACTAAAAACGTCCCAAAATCTCCTCAAACCACCCCAAAATTGGTCTGAAATTGTCCCCAAGGTGTCCCCAAGGTGTCCCCAAAGGTGTCCCCAAAGTGTCCCCAAGGTGTCCCCAGGTGCCACCTCATCCTCGGTGAGCTCCCCCCATGAACTGTTTGGTCAGGTCGGATGTCCCAAAGGTGTCCCCAAGGCCCCAAAACCACCCAAAAGTCCCCTCAAAACCCCATGGATTGTCCCCAAACCCCCATGAACTGTCCCCAAAGTGTCCCCAAAGTGTCCCCCAAAGTGTCCCCAAAGTGTCCCCAGGTGCCACCTCGTCCTTGGTGAGCTCCCCGGCGCGCTTGGTCAGGTCGATGTCGGCCCCAAAACCCCCCAAACCACCCCAAAACTCCCCTCAGAACCCCATGGATTGTCCCCAAACCCCCATGAATTGTCCCCAAGGTGTCCCCAAAGTGTCCCCAAGGTGTCCCCAAGGTGCCACCTCATCCTCAGTGAGCTCCTGGTGCGCTTGGTCAGGTCGATGTCGGCCCCAAAACCCCCAAACCACCCCAAAACTCCCCTCAGAACCCCATGGATTGTCCCCAAACCCCCATGAACTGTCCCCAAGGTGTCCCCAGGATGTCCCCAAGGTGTCCCCAGGATGTCCCCAAGGTGTCCCCAGGTGTCCCCAAGGTGTCCCCAGGTGCCACCTCGTCCTCGGTGAGCTCCCCGGCGCGTTTGGTCAGGTCGATGTCGGCCCCAAAACCACCCAAAAGTCCCCTCAAAACCCCATGGATTGTCCCCAAACCCCCATGAACTGTCCCCAAAGTGTCCCCAAAGTGTCCCCAGGATGTCCCCAAGGTGTCCCCAAAGTGTCCCCAAAGTGTCCCCAGGATGTCCCCAAGGTGTCCCCAGGTGCCACCTCGTCCTCAGTGAGCTCCCCGGCGCGTTTGGTCAGGTCAATGTCGGCCCCAAAACCCCCAAACCACCCCAAAACTCCCCTCAGAACCCCATGGATTGTCCCCAAACCCCCATGAACTGTCCCCAAAGTGTCCCCAAAGTGTCCCCAAGGTGTCCCCAGGTGCCACCTCGTCCTCGGTGAGCTCCCCGGCGCGTTTGGTCAGGTCGATGTCAGCCTTGCGCAGCACCACGCCCCCAAAACCACCCAAAGTCCCCGCCCCCCATGGACAATCGGGTGACAAACGGGTGACAACAAGGTGGCGGCTCCACGAGGCCACCACGGTGTCCCCAAACCCCTCAAAGTGTCCCCACAGCGCCCCAATCCCCTCCAGGTGTCCTTGAGGTGTCCCCAAGGTCCCCCCACTGTCCCCAAATTGTCCCCGCCAGTGTCCCCAAACCCCTCAGACTGTCCCCAAAGTGCCCCAATCCTCTCCAGGTGTCCCCACCCCCCTGGCACTGTCCCCACGGTGTCCCCAGCCCTGGCAGTGTCCCCTGGCATTGTCCCCATCCCCCTGGCAGTGTCCCTGCAGTGTCCCCAATGTCCCCACAGTGTCCCCACCCCCCTGGCATTGTCCCCATCCCCCTGGCATTGTCCCTGCAGTGTCCCCAATGTCCCCACAGTGTCCCCATCCCCTCAGGCTGTCCCTGCAGTGTCCCCAACTCCCCTTGCAATGCCCCTGCAGTGTCCCCATCCCCCTGGCAATGTCCCCAGTGTCCCCGCAATGTCCCCACCCCCCCCGGCAGTGTCCCCAATGTCCCCACAGTGTCCCCATCCCCCTGGCAGTGTCCCTCCCTGCAGTGTCCCCAATGTCCCCATCCCCTCAGGCTGTCCCTGCAGTGTCCCCAATGTCCCCACAGTGTCCCCAGCCCCCTGGCAGTGTCCCTGCAGTGTCCCTGCAGTGTCCCCCATCCCTCAGGCTGTCCCTGCAGTGTCCCCACGCCCTCAGGCTGTCCCTGGCAATGTCCCCACCCCCTGGCAATGTCCCTGCAGTGTCCCCACCCCCCTGGCAGTGTCCCCAAGGTGTCCCCACCCCCCCGGCAGTGTCCCCAATGTCCCCACAGTGTCCCCACCCCCCCGGCAGTGTCCCCAATGTCCCTGCGGTGTCCCCATCCCCCTGGCAATGTCCCCAATGTCCCCATGGTGTCCCCCACCCCGCAGTGTCCCCAATGTCCCCATGGTGTCCCCCCCCATACCCCCGGCAGTGTCCCCAATGTCCCCATGGTGTCCCCAACCCCCGGCAGTGTCCCCAATGTCCCCATGGTGTCCCCACCCCCCCGGCAGTGTCCCCAATGTCCCCGCGGTGTCCCCACCCCCCGGCAGTGTCCCCACGGTGTCCCCATCCCCCCGGCAGTGTCCCCACGGTGTCCCCACCTTGATGGCGGTGATGGCTAAGGCGAGATCTTGCGGCGCCCGTCGATGTTGGTGTTGAGCACCCGCAGAATGTGCTGGAACTTCTCGGGGATCACCAGCGACTGAGGGGGGGACACAGGGGACAGTGAGGGGACAGTGAGGGGACACTGGGGACATTGGGGACAGCGAGGGGATCACCAGGGACTGAGGGGGGGACACAGGGGACAGTGAGGGGACACTGGGGACATTGGGAACTCCTCGGGGATCACCAGCGACTGAGGGGACACAGGGGACAGTGAGGGGTGAGGGGACATTGGGGACAGTGAGGGGACACTGGGGACATTGGGAACTTCTCGGGGATCACCAGGGACTGAGGGGGGGACACAGGGGACAGTGAGGGGACACCAGGGACTGAGGGGACAGCGGGGATCACCAGACACTGAGGGGACACAGGGGACAGTGGGGACATTGGGAACTCCTCGGGGATCACCAGAGACTGAGGGGGGGGACACAGGGGACAGTGAGGGGACAGTGAGGGGACAGCAGGGACATTGGGGACATTGGGAACTCCTCGGGGATCACCAGGGACTGAGGGGACATTGGGGACAGTGAGGGGACACCAGGGACTGAGGGGACATTGGGGACAGGGGGGACACCAGACACTGAGGGGACACGGGGGACCAGACACTGAGGGGACACAGGGGACAGTGAGGGGACACTGGGGACATTGGGAACTCCTCGGGGATCACCAGGGACTGAGGGGGCACAGGGGACAGTGAGGGGACAGTGAGGGGACATCAGGGACTGAGGGGACACAGGGGACATTGAGGGGACACCAGGGACTGAGGGGACAGCGGGGATCACCAGACACTGAGGGGACACAGGGGACAGTGAAGGGACATTGAGCGGACATCAGGGACTGAGGGGACACTGAGGGGACATTGGGAACTTCTCGGGGATCACCAGGGACTGAGGGGATACAGGGGACAGTGAGGGGACAGTGAGGGGACACCAGGGACTGAGGGGACACTGAGGGGACATTAGAAACTTCCCAGAGCTCACCAGGGACTGAGGGGACATTGGGGACAGTGAGGGGACACCAGGGACTGAGGGGACAGCGGGGATCACCAGACACTGAGGGGACATTGGGGACAGTGAGGGGACATTGAGGGGACACCAGGGACTGAGGGGACATTGGGGACATTGAGGGGACACCAGGGACTGAGGGGACATTGGGGGCATCAATTGGGACAGCAAGGACTGGGGGGACACCGCGACACCTACGCGGGGACAGCCCCGCGATGGTTTTTGGAGGCGTTAAGGAAAATTCCAGAAACATTTGGGAGGATTTTAGGCGGTTGGGGACACCTGGAGGGAATTGGGGACATTTTGGGGACAGTTTTAGAAGGGTCGAGAACAATTTCAGAGGATTTGGGACAATTTTAGGGTGGTTTGTGGCAATTCTGGGAGCGGCTTGGGGCATTTTAGCGACACTTTGTGGCCGCTCCGGGCCGAGCCCGCCGTGAGGGGAGCGAAGGCCGCCATGACACCTGAGGGAGGGGGGGTCGGACATTCGCTCCCCTCCCGCCGCCATTGCCGCTCTCCACCGCCCCCTCCCCGCCCCGCCGCCTCCCTCGGTGCCGCCGCCATCGCCCCGCGCCCTTCCCGCCGCTCTCCGCCCTCCCCTCGCGCCGATGCCGGCGGATCCCGCCCGGAGCCTCACCATGGCTGCGGCCTCCGCGCGGCTCTGCCGGGGGAACAAGAAGGCGGAAGTGACGTCACGCGCGCGCCGTGCGTCAGCAAGATGGCGGCGCAGGCGGAGGTAGCGCCGGCAGCGGGAGCGGTTTGGGGGATCCCCGGGCGGCTTTTGGGGTTATTTTGGGGTTTTTTGGGGTTTTTGTGGGGATTCGGGAGGGGTTTGGGATGGCGGAGGGGGGCGCGGCGGTCACTGAGGCGGTTTTGCCGCAGGTGGCGGCGATGGAGGCGCCGCTGGAGGCGGAGCTGGAGGCGGAGCTGGACCTGGAGGGGGCGGAGCTGGAGGAGGTGGATGGTGAGAGGGGCGGGGCCAATTAAAGGGGCGGGGTTATTGAAATGGAAGGGTTAATTAGCGTTAAATGAGGGGGCGGGGCCGGACAGGTGGCTGGCAAAGAGAGGGTGGAGCCTGCAGGTAAAAGTGGGCGTGGTCACAGGCCTGGGATGCCACAAAGGGGGCGGGGCTTTGACCTTATGTGGGTGCTGTATTCAGCTGGAGGCGTGGCCATTGAAATAATGTGTGGGTATTCTGTTGGGGGCGTTGCCATTAATCTAATTTGCATACAGCGTGCTAGGGGCGTGGCTACTCCTTATTTGGGCGTGCGCAACCTCATGTGGGCGTGGCCATGACCTTATTTGGGCATCCACGTCATCCTGGGGCCACATTGCCGCCAATGGAGAGGGCGTGGCCTGTGTGAGGGGGCGTGGCCTGGCCGGACTGAACCATTGGGGGGGGGGGATATTCCCAATTTCTGCCCCTTTTTTCCCATTTTTTTTCCCCGTTTTTTCCCCGTTTTTTCCCATTTTTTCCCCGAATTTTCCCATTTTTCCTCATTGTTCCAATTTCTTTTGCCCAATTTTGCCCGTTTTTCCCTCGTTTTTCCCCAGTGCACATCCAGGAGAACCTGGAGGACGCCCTGGTGCAGGAGGCGCTGCAGACCGTGAGTCCCGAAATGGCCCCAAAATCGCCCCAAAAAATGGCCCCGAAAAATCCCCCCAAAGTGTCCCCAAAGTGTCCCCAAGTGTCCCAAAATGTCCCCAGGTGTCCCCACATGTCTCCTGGTGTCCCCAAAGTGTCACTAAAGTGGCCCAAAATGGCCCCAGATGTCCCCAAAGTGCCCCCAATGTCCCCAATGTCCCCAAAGTGTCCCCTAAGGTGTCCCCTAATGTCCCCAATGCCCCAGTGTCCCCAATGTCCCCGATGTCCCCAATGTCCCCAATCCCCCCTAGTGTCCCCAATGTCCCCAAAGTGTCCCCATGTCCCCAATGTCCCCGGGATGTCCCCAATGTCCCCAATGCCCCCGATGTCCCCAATGCCCCCGATGTCCCCAAAATGTCCCCGATGTCCCCAAAGTGTCCCCAATGTCCCCGATGTCCCCAATGTCCCCAAATGCCCCCAATGTCCCCCAATGTCCCCAATGCCCAAAGTGTCCCCAATGTCCCCAATGTCCCCAATGTCCCCAATGCCCCCAATGTCCCCAATCCCCCCTAGTGTCCCCAATGTCCCCAATGTCCCCAATCCCCCCAACGTCCCCAAAGTGTCCCCGATGTCCCCAAAGTGTCCCAGATGTCCCCAATGCCCCAATGTCCCCAATGTCCCAAATATCCCCAATGTCCCCCAATGTCCCCAATGCCCAAAGTGTCCCCAATGTCCCCAGTGTCCCCAATGTCCCCAGTGTCCCCAATGTCCCAAATATCCCCAAATGTCCCCAATGTCCCCGATGTCCCCAATGTCCCCAGTGTCTCCAAATGCCCCCAATGTCCCCCCAATGTCCCCAATGCCCAAAGTGTCCCAATGTCCCCCGATGCCCCCAATGTCCCCAATGTCCCCAATGTCCCCAATCCCCCCTAGTGTCCCCAATGTCCTCAATGTCCCTAATGTCCCCAATGTCCCCAATGTCCCCGAAGTGTCCCCAATGTCCCCAATCCCCCAATCCCCCCAATGTCCCCAGTGTCCCCGATGTCCCCAATGTCCCCAATTTCCCAATGTCCCCAGTGTCCCCTAGTGTCCCCAATGTCCCCAATCCCCCCAATGTCCTCAATGTCCCCAATGTCCCCAATGTCCCCAATGTCCCCAGTGTCCCCAATGTCTCCAATGTCCCCAATCCCCCCAATGTCCCCAGTGTCCCCAAAGTGTCCCCAGTGTCCCCAAAGTGTCCCCATGTCCCGCGGTGCCCTTGCAGGGCGTGGATCTCCGTCAGTACTCGCGCCAGGTGGAGCTGGAGCTGCAGGAGGTGGAGAGAGCGTCCATCCAGGACTGTATCCTGAAACGTGTCCCCAAAATGTCCCCAAAGTGTCCCCAAAGTGTCCCCAAGGTGTCCCCAAAGTGTCCCCAAAATGTCCCCAAAGTGTCCCCAAAGTGTCCCCAAAGTGTCCCCAAAATGTCCCAAAAAATGTCCCCCAGGTGTCCTCAGAAATGTCCCCAAAGTGTCCCCAAAATGTCCCCAAGGTGTCCCCAAATGATCCCCAAAGTGTCCCCAAAAGTGTCCCCAAAGTGTCCCCAAAGTGTCCCCAAAAATGTCCCAAAAATGTCCCCAAAGTGTCCCCAAAGTGTCCCCAGGGTGTCCCCAAAGTGTCCCCAAAAATGTCCCCAAAGTGTCCCCAAGGTGTCCCCAAAGTGTCCCCAAAGTGTCCCCAAAATGTCCCCAAAGTGTCCCCAAAGTGTCCCCAAAGTGTCCCCAAGGTGTCCCCAAAGTGTCCCCAAAGTGTCCCCAGGGTGTCCCCAAAATGTCCCAAAAAATGTCCCCCAGGTGTCCTCAGAAATGTCCCCAAAATGCCCCCAAAATGTCCCCAAAAATGTCCCCAAGGTGTCTCCAAGGTGTCCCCAATGTCCCCAAGGTTTCCCCGATGTCCCCAAGGTGTCCCCGATGTCCCCAAAGTGTCCCCAAGGTGTCCCCAGGTGTCCCCAAGGTGTCCCCAAAGTGTCCCCAAAATGTCCCCAAAAATCTCCCAAAAAATGTCCCCAAGGTGTCCCCGATGTCCCCAGGTGTCCCCAAGGTGTCCCCAATGTCCCCAATGTCCCCGATGTCCCCAAAGTGTCCCAGGTGTCCCCAGGTGTCCCCAGGTGTCCCCAAAGTGTCCCCAAAGTGTCCCCAGCTGTCCCCAAGGTGTCCCCAGGTGTCCCCAAAGTGTCCCCAAGGTGTCCCCGATGTCCCCAAGGTGTCCCCAAAGTGTCCCCAAAGTGTCCCCAGGTGTCCCCAGGTGTCCCAGGTGACCCTTGACCCCTCAGACATCCCATGTCCCCAGGTGTCCCCAGATCAGGTGTCCCCTCGAGGTGAGCCATGTCCCCAGGTGTCACCAGGTGTCCCCAAATGTCACCAAAGGGTCCCCAGGTGTCACCAGGTGTCCCCAAATGTCACCAAAGGGTCCCCAGGTGTCACCAAAGTGTCCCCAGGTGTCACCAGGTGTCCCCAGATGTCCCCAGGTGTCCCCCAAGTGTCCCCAGGTGTCCCCTCAATGTCAAAGGGTCCCCGGATGTCACCAAAGTGTCCCCAGGTGTCACCAAAGTGTCACCAGGTGTGCCCAAAGTGTCCCCGGATGTCACCAAAGTGTCACCAGAGTGTCACCAGATGTGCCCAGGTGTGCCCAGGTGTCACCAGATGTCAGCAAAGTGTCACCAGGTGTCACCAAAGTGTCACCAAAGTGTCAACAGGTGTCCCCAGGTGTCCCCAGATGTCCCCAAGGTGTGCCCAGATGTCACCAAAGTGTCACCAGGTGTCCCCAGGTGTCCCCAAGATGTCCCCAGGTGTCACCAAAGTGTCACCAGGTGTGCCCAGGTGTCCCCAGGTGTCAGCAGGTGTCACCAAATGTCCCCAGATGTCCCCAGGTGTGCCCAGGTGTCACCAAAGTGTCACCAGGTGTCCCCAAATGTCACCAGGTGTCACCAAATGTCCCCAAAGTGTCCCCAGGTGTCACCAAAGTGTCCCCAGGTGTCACCAAAGTGTCACCAGGTGTGCCCAAAGTGTCCCCAGGTGTCCCCAAAGTGTCCCCAGGTGTCACCAGTGTCCCCAGATGTGCCCAGTGTCACCAGGTGTGCCCAGGTGTGCCCAGGTGTCCCCAAAGTGTCACCAGGTGTCCCCAAAGTGTCACCAAAGTGTCACCAAAGTGTCCCCAAAGTGTCCCCAAAGTGTCCCCAGGTGTCCCCAGATGTCCCAGGTGTCACCAGGTGTGCCCAGGTGTCCCCAGGTGTCCCCAAATGTCCCCAAAGGTGTCACCAAATGTCCCAGGTGTGCCCAGGTGTGCCCAGGTGTCACCAGATGTCCCCAGATGTCACCAAAGTGTCACCAAAGTGTCACCAAATGTCCCCAGGTGTGCCCAGGTGTCCCCAAGATGTCCCCAGATGTCACCAAAGTGTCACCAGGTGTGCCCAAAGTGTGACCAGGTGTCACCAAATGTCACCAAAGTGTCCCCAGGTGTCACCAAAGTGTCCCCAGGTGTCCCCAGGTGTGCCCAGGTGTCCCCAGGTGTCACCAAAGTGTGCCCAGGTGTCACCAAATGTCACCAGGTGTCACCAAAGTGTCCCCAGGTGTCCCCAGATGTCCCCAGGTGTCCCCAGGTGTCCCCAAATGCCACCAGGACCCTGTAAAACAGCCTCAAAAATCCCCAAAAAATAACCCAAAAAATCCCAAAAAAATCCTCCAAAAATGCCCAAAAATGGCCAAAAAAAGCTCCAAATGTCCCCAAATTGTCCCCAAGGTGTCCCCAAATGTCCCCAAGTGTCCCCAAATTGTCCCCAAATGCCATCAGGACCCTGTAAAGCAGCCTTAAAAATGCCATAAAAACCACCCCAAAAGTCCCCAAAAAATCCTCAAAAAATGCCCAAAAAATCCCTAAATGTCCCCAAATTGTCCCCAAATTGTCCCCAAAAAGGTCCCCAAGTGTCCCCAAAATGGACCCTTTAAAACAGCCTCACAAATGCCATGAAAATCACCCTAAAAATCCCAAAAAAATCCTCCAAAAAGGCCCAAAAATGGCCAAAAAAAGCTCCAAATGTCCCCAAATTGTCCCCAAGGTGTCCCCAAATGTCCCCAAGTGTCCTGAAATGCCACCAAAACCCTTTAAAACAGCCTCAAAAATCCCATGAAAATCACCCCAAAAATCCCAAAAAAATCCTCAAAAAATGCCCAAAAATGCCCAAAAATGGCCAAAAAAAGCCCCGAAAAAAGCCGAAAAAAACTCTAAATGTCCCCAAATTGTCCCCAAATTGTCCCCAAGGTGTCCCCAATGTCTCAAAATGTCCCCAAATGCCACCAGGACCCTTTAAACCAGCTGCAAAATCCCATGAAAATCACCCCAAAAATGCCCAAAAAATGCCCAAAAATGGCCCAAAAAATCCCCGAAAAAAGCCAAAAAAAATCCAAAATGTCCCCAAATTGTCCCCAATTGTCCCAAATGTCCCCAAATGTCCCCAAGTGTCCCCAAATGCCACCAGGACCCTGTAAAACAGCCTCAAAAAATCCTCAAAAAATCCTCAAAAAATGCCCAAAAATGGCCCAAAAATGCCCCCAAAAAGGCCGAAAAAAATCCAAAAAAAGCCCCAAATGTCCCCAAATTGTCCCCAATTGTCCCCAAATGTCCCCAAATGCCACCAGGACCCTTTAAAACAGCCTCAAAAATCCCATGAAAATCACCCCAAAAATGCCCAAAAAATCCCCAAAAATGCTCAAAAAATCCTCCAAAAATGCTCAAAAAATCCCCAAAAAAGCCAAAAAAAAGCCGAAAAAATCTCTGAATGTCCCCAAATTGTCCCCAAACTGTCGGCAGCGCATGGAGGAGATGCTGGGCTCGTTCCAGAGCTCGCTGAGCTCGCTGAGCTGGGAGATCCCAGCCCCAAAACGGCCCCAAAACGGCCCCAAAATGGCTTCAAAGTGTCCCCAGTGTCCCCAAATGGCCCCAAATGTCCCCAAATGTTCCCAAACGGCACCAGAAGCCCCCAAAAAAGCCACAAAATCCCCAAAAATGCCACCAAGTCCCCTAAAAATCACCCCAAAAATCCCCAAAAATCCTCCAAAAATGGCCAAAAAAAGCCCCAAAAAAGCCAAAAAAAGCCCCAAATGTCCCCAAATTGTCCCCAAATTGTCCCCTAATTGTCACCAAGTGTCCCCAAGTGTTTCCAAGTGTCCCCAAATGCCACCAGGACCCTTTAAAACAGCTTCAAAAATGCCATGAAAATCACCCCAAAAATCCCCAAAAATCCTCAAAAAATCCCCCAAAAATGCTCAAAAAATCCCCAAAAAGGCCCCGAAAAAAGCCAAAAAATCTCTAAATGTCCCCAAATTGTCCCCAAATTGTCCCCAAAGTGTCCCCAAATGTCTCCTAGTGTCCCCAAATGCCACCAGGACCCTGTAAAACAGCCTCAAAAAAAATCCCATAAAAATCACCCCAAAAATCCCCAAAAATCCCCAAAATAGCCCCCAAAAGCGAAAAAAAATCCAAAAAAAGCCCCAAATGTCCCCAAATTGTCCCCAAATGTCCCCAAATGTCCCCAAGTGTCCCCAAATGCCACCAGGACCCTTTAAAACAGCCTCAAAAATCCCATGAAAATCACCCCAAAAATCCCCAAAAATGCCTCAAAAAAAAATCCTCCAAAAATGCTCAAAAAATCCCCGAAAAAAGCCGAAAAAAAGCCGAAAAAATCTCTGAATGTCCCCGAATTGTCCCCAAACTGTCGGCAGCGCATGGAGGAGATGCTGGGCTCGTTCCAGAGCTCGCTGAGCTCGCTGAGCTGGGAGATCCCAGCCCCAAAACGGCCCCAAAACGGCCCCAAAATGGCTTCAAAGTGTCCCCAGTGTCCCCAAATGTCCCCAAATGGCCCCAAATGTCCCCAAATGTCCCCAAACGGCACCAGAACCCCCCAAAAAAGCCACAAAATCCCCAAAAATGCCACCAAGTCCCCTAAAAGTCACCCCAAAAAATCCCCAAAAAATCCTCCAAAAATGCCCAAAAATGGCCAAAAAAAGCGCCAAAAAAGCCGAAAAAATCCCTAAATGTCCCCAAATTGTCCCCAAATTGTCACCAAGTGTCCCCAAGTGTCCCCAGGTGTTCCCAAGTGTCCCCAAATGCCACCAGGACCCTGTAAAACAGCCTCAAAAAATCCTCAAAAAATCCTCAAAAAATGCCCAAAAAATGCCCAAAAATGGCCCCAAAAAGGCCGAAAAAATCCAAAAAAAGCCCCAAATGTCCCCAAATTGTCCCCAAATGTCCCCAAATGTCCCCAAGTGTCCTGAAATGCCACCAAAACCCTTTAAAACAGCCTCAAAAATCCCCCAAAATCACCCCAAAATGCCCAAAAATGGCCAAAAATGGCCCAAAAATCCCCATGTCCCCCTAAATGTCCCGAAATTGTCCCCAAATTGTCCCCAAATGCCACCAGGACCGTTTAAAACAGCCTCAAAAATCCCATAAAAATCACCTCAAAAAATCCACATAAAATGCCGTAAAAAAAATGCCCAAAAATGGCTAAAAAAAGCCGAAAAAAAGCCGAAAAAAACCCCAAGTGTCCCCAAATTGTTCCCAAATTGTCCCCAAATGCCACCAAGACCCTGTAAAACAGCCTCAAAAATCCCCAAAAAATCCTCAAAAAATCCTCAAAAATCCTCAAAAAATCACCCCAAAAATCCTCAAAAAATCCTCCAAAAATGCTCAAAAAATCCCCGAAAAAAGCCAAAAAAAATCCAAAAAAACCCCTAAATGTCCCCAAACTGTCGGCAGCGCATGGAGGAGATGCTGGGCTCGTTCCAGAGCTCGCTGAGCTCGCTGAGCTGGGAGATCCCAGCCCCAAAACGGCCCCAAAACGGCCCCAAAACGGCCCCAAATGGCCCCAAAATGGCCCCAAATGGCCCCAAAATGGCTTCAAAGTGTCCCCAGTGTCCCCAAATGTCCCCAAATGTCCCCAAATGTCCCCAAACGGCACCAAAACCCCCCAAAAAAGCCACAAAATCCCCAAAAATGCCACCAAGTCCCCTAAAAGTCACCCCAAAAAATCCCCAAAAAATCCTCCAAAAATGCCCAAAAATGGCCAAAAAAAGCCCCAAAAAAGCCAAAAAAACCCCAAATGTCCCCAAATGGTCCCCAAATTGTCCCCAAGGTGTCCCCAAATGTCTCAAAATGTCCCCAAATGCCACCAGGACCCTTTAAAACAGCTGCAAAATCCCATGAAAATCACCCCAAAAATGCCCAAAAAATCCCCAAAAATCCTCAAAAAATCTTCCAAAAATGCTCAAAAAATCCTCGAAAAAAGCCAAAAAAAAGCCGAAAAAATCTCTGAATGTCCCAGAATTGTCCCCAAACTGTCGGCAACGCATGGAGGAGATGCTGGGGACCCTTCAAACAGCCTCAAAAATGAGCTGGGAAATCCCAGCCCCAAAATCCCCCAAAAATGCCCCAAAATGGCTCAAAGTGTCCCCAGTGTCCCCAAATGTCCCCAAATGGCCCCAAATGTCCCCAAATGTCCCCTAATCTTCCCCAAATTGTCCCCAAATGCCACCAGGACCCTTTAAAACAGCCTTAAAAATGCCATAAAATTCCCCCCAAAAATGCCCAAAAATGGCCAAAAAAAGCCCCAAAAAAGCCAAAAAAAATCCAAAAAAAGCCCCAAATGTCCCCAAATTGTCCCCAAGGTGTCCCCAAATGTCCCCAAGTGTCCCCAAATGCCACCAGGACCCTGTAAAACAGCCTCAAAAAATCCTCAAAAAATCCTCAAAAAATGCCCAAAAAATGCCCAAAAATGGCCCAAAAATGCCCCGAGAAAAGCCGAAAAAAATCCAAAAAAAGCCCCAAATGTCCCCAAATTGTCCCCTAATTGTCCCCAAATTGTCCCCAAGTGTCCCCAAGTGTCCCCAAATGTCCCCAAATGCCACCAGGACCCTGTCAAGCAGCCTCAAAAATGCCATAAAAATCACCCCAAAAATCCCCAAAAATGCCCAAAAAGCCCCAAAAAACCCCAAAAAACCCCCAAATTGTCCCCAAATTGTCCCCAAATTGCCCCCAAGTGTCCCCAAATTGTCCCCAAATGCCACCAGGACCCTGTAAAACAGCCTCAAAAACACCATGAAAATCACCCCAAAAATCCCCAAAAAATGCCCAAAAATCCTCAAAAAATCCTCCAAAAATGCTCAAAAAATCCCCGAAAAAAGCCAAAAAAATGCCGAAAAAATCTCTGAATGTCCCCAAACCCAAACTGTCGGCAGCGCATGGAGGAGATGCTGGGCTCGTTCCAGAGCTCGCTGAGCTCGCTGAGCTGGGAGATCCCAGCCCCAAAACGGCCCCAAAAGCGGCCCCAAAATGGCTTCAAAGTGTCCCCAGTGTCCCCAAATGTCCCCAAATGGCCCCAAATGTCCCCAAATGTCCCCAAACGGCACCAAAACCCCCCAAAAAAGCCACAAAATCCCCAAAAATGCCACCAAGTCCCCTAAAAATCACCCCAAAAAATCCCCAAAAAATCCTCCAAAAATGCCCAAAAATGGCCAAAAAAGCCCCAAAAATCTCTAAATGTCCCCAAATTGTCCCCAAATTGTCCCCAAATTGTCCCCAAGTGTCCCCAAGTGTCCCCAGGTGTCCCCAAATGCCACCAGGACCCTGTAAAACAGCCTCAAAAAATCCTCAAAAAATCCTCAAAAAATGCCCAAAAAATCCTCAAAAAATGGCCCAAAAATGCCCCAAAAAAGCCGAAAAAATCCAAAAAAAGCCCCAAATGTCCCCAAATTGTCCCCAAATGTCCCCAAATGTCCCAAGTGTCCCCAAATGCCACCAAAACCCTTTAAAACAGCCTCAAAAATCCCATAAAAATCACCCCAAAAATCCCCAAAAAATGGCCAAAAATGGCCCAGCCCCAAAAAGCCAAAAAACCCCCAAAAAACCCTAAATGTCCCCAAATTGTCCCCAAATTGTCCCCAAATGTCCCCAAATTGTCCCCAAATGCCACCAGGACCCTGTCAAAACAGCCTCAAAAATGCCATAAAAACCACCCCAAAAATCCCCCAAAAATCCTCCAAAAATGCCCAAAAAAGCCCCGAAAAAAGCCGAAAAAAATCTCTAAATGTCCCCAAATTGTCCCCAAATTGTCCCCAAATTGTCCCCAAATGTCTCAAAATGTCCCCAAATGCCACCAGGACCCTTTAAAACAGCCTCAAAAATGCCATGAAAATCACCCCAAAAATCCCAAAAAAATCCTCCAAAAAGGCCCAAAAATGGCCAAAAAAAGCTTCAAATGTCCCCAAATTGCCCCCAAATGTCCCCAAATGTCCCCAAGTGTCCTGAAATGCCACCAAAACCCTTTAAAACAGCCTCAAAAATCCCATGAAAATCACCCCAAAAATCCCAAAAAAATCCTCAAAAAATGCCCAAAAATGCCCAAAAATGGCCAAAAAAAGCCCCGAAAAAGCCGAAAAAAACTCTAAATGTCCCCAAATTGTCCCCAAATTGTCCCCAAGGTGTCCCCAATGTCTCAAAATGTCCCCAAATGCCACCAGGACCCTTTAAAACCAGCTGCAAAATCCCCATGAAAATCACCCCAAAAATGCCCAAAAATGCCCAAAAATGGCCCAAAAATCCCCCAAAAAGCCAAAAAAAAAATCCCCAATGTCCCCAAATTGTCCCCAAATTGTCCCAAATGTCCCCAAATGTCCCCAAAATGTCCCCAAATGCCACCAGGACCCTGTAAAACAGCCTCAAAAATCCTCAAAAAAATCCTCAAAAAAATGCCCAAAAATGGCCCAAAATGCCCCCAAAAAGCCAAAAAAAATCCAAAAAAAACCAAATTGTCCCCAAATTGTCCCCAATTGTCCCCAAATGTCCCCAAATGCCACCAGGACCCTTTAAAACAGCCTCAAAAATCCCATGAAAATCACCCCAAAAATGCCCAAAAAATCCCCAAAAATGCTCAAAAAATCCTCCAAAAATGCTCAAAAAATCCCCGAAAAAAGCCAAAAAAAAGCCAAAAAAATCTCTGAATGTCCCCTCAATTGTCCCCAAACTGTCGGCAGCATGGAGGAGATGCTGGGCTGCCCCAGAGCTTCGCTGAGCTCGCTGAGCTGGGAGATCCCAGCCCCAAAAGCGACCCCAAAAAAGCGGCCCCAATGGCCCCAAAATGGCTTCAAAAATGTCCCCAAAGTGTCCCCAGTGTCCCCAAATGGCCCCAAATGTCCCCAAATGTTCCCAAACGGCACCAGAAGCCCCCAAAAAAGCCACAAAATCCCCAAAAATGCCACCAAGTCCCCTAAAAATCACCCCAAAAAATCCCCAAAAAATCCTCCAAAAATGGCCAAAAAAAGCCCCAAAAAAGCCAAAAAAACCCCAAATGTCCCCAAATTGTCCCCAAATTGTCCCCTAATTGTCACCAAGTGTCCCCAAGTGTTTCCAAGTGTCCCCAAATGCCACCAGGACCCTTTAAAACAGCTTCAAAAATGCCATGAAAATCACCCCAAAAATCCCCAAAAATCCTCAAAAATCCCCAAAAATGCTCAAAAAAATCCCCAAAAAAAAGCCTCAAAAAAGCCAAAAAATCTCTAAAAATCCCCCAAAATGTCCCCAAATTGTCCCCAAATTGTGTCCCCCCAAAATGTCTCCCCAAATGTCCCCAAATGCCACCAGGACCCTGTAAAACAGCCTCAAAAATCCTCAAAAATCCCCAAAAAAAAATGCCCAAAAAATGGCCCAAAAAATGCCAAAAAAAAAGCCCCAAATGTCCCCAAATTGTCCCCAAATGTCCCCAAATGTCCCCAAGTGTCCTGAAATGCCACCAGGACCCTTTAAAACAGCCTCAAAAATCCCATAAAAATCACCCCAAAAATCCCCAAAAAATCCTCCAAAAATGCCCAAAAATGCCCAAAAATGGCCAAAAAAAGCCCCGAAAAAAGCCGAAAAAAACCCTAAATGTCCCCAAATTGTCCCCAAATTGTCCCCAAGGTGTCCCCAATGTCTCAAAATGTCCCCAAATGCCACCAGGACCCTTTAAAACAGCTGCAAAATCCCATGAAAATCACCCCAAAAATGCCCAAAAAATGCCCAAAAATGGCCCAAAAAATCCCCGAAAAAAGCCAAAAAAAATCCAAAATGTCCCCAAATTGTCCCCAATTGTCCCAAATGTCCCCAAATGTCCCCAAGTGTCCCCAAATGCCACCAGGACCCTGTAAACCAGCCTCAAAAAATCCTCAAAAAATCCTCAAAAAATGCCCAAAAATGGCCCAAAAATGCCCCCAAAAAAGCCGAAAAAAATCCAAAAAAAGCCCCCAAATGTCCCCAAATTGTCCCCAAATGTCCCCAAATGTCCCCAAAAAATGCCACCAGGACCCTTTAAAACAGCCTCAAAAATCCCATGAAAATCACCCCAAAAATGCCCAAAAAATGGCCAAAAATGGCCCAAAAAATCCCCGAAAAAAGCCGAAAAAAATCCAAAAAACCCCAAATGTCCCCAGATTGTCCCCAAATTGTCCCCAAATGCCACCAGGACCGTTTAAAACAGCCTCAAAAATCCCATAAAAATCACCTCAAAAAATCCACATAAAATGCCGTAAAACCCCTAAAAAATGCCCAAAAATGGCTAAAAAAAGCCGAAAAAAAGCCGAAAAAAATCTCTAAATGTCCCCAAATTGTCCCCAAATTGTCCCCAAATGCCACCAGGACCCTTTAAAACAGCCTCAAACATGCCATGAAAATCACCCCAAAAATCCTCAAAAAATCCCCAAAAATCCCCAAAAATGCCCAAAAAAACCCCAAAAAAGCCGAAAAAAACCCCAAGTGTCCCCAAATTGTTCCCAAATTGTCCCCAAATGCCACCAGGACCCTGTAAAACAGCCTCAAAAATCCCCAAAAAATCCCCAAAAAATCCTCAAAAATCCTCAAAAAATCACCCCAAAAATCCTCAAAAAATCCTCCAAAAATGCTCAAAAAATCCCCGAAAAAAGCCAAAAAAAATCCAAAAAACCCCCAAATGTCCCCAAACTGTCGGCAGCGCATGGAGGAGATGCTGGGCTCGTTCCAGAGCTCGCTGAGCTCGCTGAGCTGGGAGATCCGGGCGCTGCAGGGCCAGGC
>NW_022148461.1:0-21184 GCF_901933205.1 Camarhynchus parvulus
ATGCACACACAATACCAGTGTTGTGCTGCTTCGTTTTGTCCTTTAGCGTCTCTTGTCACCTACACCTTAGAAAAAGCTTTCTCACTATGTCTCGCAAAGGAGAAACTGTGCCAGGACAGAAAACATCTCCTATCGTGTTCTAGAGGTTGCACAAAGGTTTGTACAGTGTTTTGCACCAAGGAAAAGAAAAGTTGTCCAAAACTCCTTCTTTTTCAATATTCATGTGAATGCAAAAGGCAGGAGAGTGGTAAGGTACTGTTTTCCATCAGTTTGCAAAATGCACACACAATGCCAGTGTTGTGCTGCTTCGTTTTGTCCTTTTAGCGTCTCTTGTCACCTACACCTTAGAAAAAGCTTTCTCACTATGTGTCTCGCAAGGAGAAACTGTGCCAGGACAGAAAACATCTCCTATCGTGTTCTAGAGGTTGCACAAAGGTTTGTACAGTGTTTTGCACCAAGGAAAAGAAAGTTGTCCAAAACTCCTTCTTTTTCAATATTCATGTGAATGCAAAAGGCAGGAGAGTGGTAAGGTACTGTTTTCCATCAGTTTGCAAAATGCACACACAATGCCAGTGTTGTGCTGCTTCGTTTTGTCCTTTAGCGTCTCTTGTCACCTACACCTTAGAAAAAGCTTTCTCACTATGTCTGGCAAGGAGAAACTGTGCCAGGACAGAAAACATCTCCTATCGTGTTCTAGAGGTTGCACAAAGGTTTGTACAGTGTTTTGCACCAAGGAAAAGAAAAAGTTGTCCAAAACTCCTTCTTTTTCAATATTCATGTGAATGCAAAAGGCAGGAGAGTGGTAAGGTACTGTTTTCCATCAGTTTGCAAAATGCACACACAATGCCAGTGTTGTGCTGCTTCGTTTTGTCCTTTAGCGTCTCTTGTCACCTACACCTTAGAAAAAGCTTTCTCACTATGTCTCGCAAGGAGAAACTGTGCCAGGACAGAAAACATCTCCTATCGTGTTCTAGAGGTTGCACAAAGGTTTGTACAGTGTTTTGCACCAAGGAAAAGAAAGTTGTCCAAAACTCCTTCTTTTTCAATATTCATGTGAATGCAAAAGGCAGGAGAGTGGTAAGGTACTGTTTTTCCATCAGTTTGCAAAATGCACACACAATGCCAGTGTTGTGCTGCTTCGTTTTGTCCTTTAGCGTCTCTTGTCACCTACACCTTAGAAAAAGCTTTCTCACTATGTCTGGCAAGGAGAAACTGTGCCAGGACAGAAAACATCTCCTATCGTGTTCTAGAGGTTGCACAAAGGTTTGTACAGTGTTTTGCACCAAGGAAAAGAAAGTTGTCCAAAACTCCTTCTTTTTCAATATTCATGTGAATGCAAAAGGCAGGAGAGTGGTAAGGTACTGTTTTCCATCAGTTTGCAAAATGCACACACAATGCCAGTGTTGTGCTGCTTCGTTTTTGTCCTTTTAGCGTCTCTTGTCACCTACACCTTAGAAAAAGCTTTCTCACTATGTCTGGCAAGGAGAAACTGTGCCAGGACAGAAAACATCTCCTATCGTGTTCTAGAGGTTGCACAAAGGTTTGTACAGTGTTTTGCACCAAGGAAAAGAAAGTTGTCCAAAACTCCTTCTTTTTCAATATTCATGTGAATGCAAAAGGCAGGAGAGTGGTAAGGTACTGTTTTCCATCAGTTTGCAAAATGCACACACAATGCCAGTGTTGTGCTGCTTCGTTTTGTCCTTTAGCGTCTCTTGTCACCTACACCTTAGAAAAAGCTTTCTCACTATGTCTGGCAAGGAGAAACTGTGCCAGGACAGAAAACATCTCCTATCGTGTTCTAGAGGTTGCACAAAGGTTTGTACAGTGTTTTGCACCAAGGAAAAGAAAGTTGTCCAAAACTCCTTCTTTTCAATATTCATGTGAATGCAAAAGGCAGGAGAGTGGTAAGGTACTGTTTTCCATCAGTTTGCAAAATGCACACACAATGCCAGTGTTGTGCTGCTTCGTTTTTGTCCTTTAAGCGTCTCTTGTCACCTACACCTTAGAAAAAGCTTTCTCACTATGTCTCGCAAGGAGAAACTGTGCCAGGACAGAAAACATCTCCTATCGTGTTCTAGAGGTTGCACAAAGGTTTGTACAGTGTTTTTGCACCAAGGAAAAGAAAGTTGTCCAAAACTCCTTCTTTTTCAATATTCATGTGAATGCAAAAGGCAGGAGAGTGGTAAGGTACTGTTTTCCATCAGTTTGCAAAATGCACACACAATGCCAGTGTTGTGCTGCTTCGTTTTTGTCCTTTAGCGTCTCTTGTCACCTACACCTTAGAAAAAGCTTTCTCACTATGTCTCGCAAGGAGAAACTGTGCCAGGACAGAAAACATCTCCTATCGTGTTCTAGAGGTTGCACAAAGGTTTGTACAGTGTTTTGCACCAAGGAAAAGAAAGTTGTCCAAAACTCCTTCTTTTTCAATATTCATGTGAATGCAAAAGGCAGGAGAGTGGTAAGGTACTGTTTTCCATCAGTTTGCAAAATGCACACACAATGCCAGTGTTGTGCTGCTTCGTTTTTTGTCCTTTTAGCGTCTCTTGTCACCTACACCTTAGAAAAAGCTTTCTCACTATGTCTGGCAAGGAGAAACTGTGCCAGGACAGAAAACATCTCCTATCGTGTTCTAGAGGTTGCACAAAGGTTTGTACAGTGTTTTGCACCAAGGAAAAGAAAAGTTGTCCAAAACTCCTTCTTTTTCAATATTCATGTGAATGCAAAAGGCAGGAGAGTGGTAAGGTACTGTTTTCCATCAGTTTGCAAAATGCACACACAATGCCAGTGTTGTGCTGCTTCGTTTTGTCCTTTTTAGCGTCTCTTGTCACCTACACCTTAGAAAAAGCTTTCTCACTATGTCTGGCAAGGAGAAACTGTGCCAGGACAGAAAACATCTCCTATCGTGTTCTAGAGGTTGCACAAAGGTTTGTACAGTGTTTTGCACCAAGGAAAAGAAAAGTTGTCCAAAACTCCTTCTTTTTCAATATTCATGTGAATGCAAAAGGCAGGAGAGTGGTAAGGTACTGTTTTCCATCAGTTTGCAAAATGCACACACAATGCCAGTGTTGTGCTGCTTCGTTTTGTCCTTTAGCGTCTCTTGTCACCTACACCTTAGAAAAAGCTTTCTCACTATGTCTGGCAAGGAGAAACTGTGCCAGGACAGAAAACATCTCCTATCGTGTTCTAGAGGTTGCACAAAGGTTTGTACAGTGTTTTGCACCAAGGAAAAGAAAGTTGTCCAAAACTCCTTCTTTTTCAATATTCATGTGAATGCAAAAGGCAGGAGAGTGGTAAGGTACTGTTTTCCATCAGTTTGCAAAATGCACACACAATGCCAGTGTTGTGCTGCTTCGTTTTTGTCCTTTAGCGTCTCTTGTCACCTACACCTTAGAAAAAGCTTTCTCACTATGTCTGGCAAGGAGAAACTGTGCCAGGACAGAAAACATCTCCTATCGTGTTCTAGAGGTTGCACAAAGGTTTGTACAGTGTTTTGCACCAAGGAAAAGAAAGTTGTCCAAAACTCCTTCTTTTCAATATTCATGTGAATGCAAAAGGCAGGAGAGTGGTAAGGTACTGTTTTCCATCAGTTTGCAAAATGCACACACAATGCCAGTGTTGTGCTGCTTCGTTTTGTCCTTTAGCGTCTCTTGTCACCTACACCTTAGAAAAACCTTTCTCACTATGTCTCGCAAGGAGAAACTGTGCCAGGACAGAAAACATCTCCTATCGTGTTCTAGAGGTTGCACAAAGGTTTGTACAGTGTTTTGCACCAAGGAAAAGAAAGTTGTCCAAAACTCCTTCTTTTTCAATATTCATGTGAATGCAAAAGGCAGGAGAGTGGTAAGGTACTGTTTTTCCATCCCACCAAGGAAAAGAAAGTTGTCCAAAACTCCTTCTTTTTCAATATTCATGTGAATGCAAAAGGCAGGAGAGTGGTAAGGTACTGTTTTCCATCAGTTTGCAAAATGCACACACAATGCCAGTGTTGTGCTGCTTCGTTTTGTCCTTTAGCGTCTCTTGTCACCTACACCTTAGAAAAAGCTTTCTCACTATGTCTGGCAAGGAGAAACTGTGCCAGGACAGAAAACATCTCCTATCGTGTTCTAGAGGTTGCACAAAGGTTTGTACAGTGTTTTGCACCAAGGAAAAGAAAGTTGTCCAAAACTCCTTCTTTTTCAATATTCATGTGAATGCAAAAGGCAGGAGAGTGGTAAGGTACTGTTTTCCATCAGTTTGCAAAATGCACACACAATGCCAGTGTTGTGCTGCTTCGTTTTGTCCTTTAGCGTCTCTTGTCACCTACACCTTAGAAAAAGCTTTCTCACTATGTCTCGCAAGGAGAAACTGTGCCAGGACAGAAAACATCTCCTATCGTGTTCTAGAGGTTGCACAAAGGTTTGTACAGTGTTTTGCACCAAGGAAAAGAAAGTTGTCCAAAACTCCTTCTTTTTCAATATTCATGTGAATGCAAAAGGCAGGAGAGTGGTAAGGTACTGTTTTCCATCAGTTTGCAAAATGCACACACAATGCCAGTGTTGTGCTGCTTCGTTTTGTCCTTTAGCGTCTCTTGTCACCTACACCTTAGAAAAAGCTTTCTCACTATGTCTGGCAAGGAGAAACTGTGCCAGGACAGAAAACATCTCCTATCGTGTTCTAGAGGTTGCACAAAGGTTTGTACAGTGTTTTGCACCAAGGAAAAGAAAGTTGTCCAAAACTCCTTCTTTTTCAATATTCATGTGAATGCAAAAGGCAGGAGAGTGGTAAGGTACTGTTTTCCATCAGTTTGCAAAATGCACACACAATGCCAGTGTTGTGCTGCTTCGTTTTGTCCTTTAAGCGTCTCTTGTCACCTACACCTTAGAAAAAAGCTTTCTCACTATGTCTCGCAAGGAGAAACTGTGCCAGGACAGAAAACATCTCCTATCGTGTTCTAGAGGTTGCACAAAGGTTTGTACAGTGTTTTGCACCAAGGAAAAGAAAGTTGTCCAAAACTCCTTCTTTTTCAATATTCATGTGAATGCAAAAGGCAGGAGAGTGGTAAGGTACTGTTTTCCATCAGTTTGCAAAATGCACACACAATGCCAGTGTTGTGCTGCTTCGTTTTGTCCTTTAGCGTCTCTTGTCACCTACACCTTAGAAAAAGCTTTCTCACTATGTCTCGCAAGGAGAAACTGTGCCAGGACAGAAAACATCTCCTATCGTGTTCTAGAGGTTGCACAAAGGTTTGTACAGTGTTTTGCACCAAGGAAAAGAAAGTTGTCCAAAACTCCTTCTTTTTCAATATTCATGTGAATGCAAAAGGCAGGAGAGTGGTAAGGTACTGTTTTCCATCAGTTTGCAAATGCACACACAATGCCAGTGTTGTGCTGCTTCGTTTTTGTCCTTTTAGCGTCTCTTGTCACCTACACCTTAGAAAAAGCTTTCTCACTATGTCTGGCAAGGAGAAACTGTGCCAGGACAGAAAACATCTCCTATCGTGTTCTAGAGGTTGCACAAAGGTTTGTACAGTGTTTTGCACCAAGGAAAAGAAAGTTGTCCAAAACTCCTTCTTTTTCAATATTCATGTGAATGCAAAAGGCAGGAGAGTGGTAAGGTACTGTTTTCCATCAGTTTGCAAAATGCACACACAATGCCAGTGTTGTGCTGCTTCGTTTGTCCTTTAGCGTCTCTTGTCACCTACACCTTAGAAAAAGCTTTCTCACTATGTCTGGCAAGGAGAAACTGTGCCAGGACAGAAAACATCTCCTATCGTGTTCTAGAGGTTGCACAAAGGTTTGTACAGTGTTTTGCACCAAGGAAAAGAAAGTTGTCCAAAACTCCTTCTTTTCAATATTCATGTGAATGCAAAAGGCAGGAGAGTGGTAAGGTACTGTTTTCCATCAGTTTGCAAAATGCACACACAATGCCAGTGTTGTGCTGCTTCGTTTTGTCCTTTAGCGTCTCTTGTCACCTACACCTTAGAAAAAGCTTTCTCACTATGTCTGGCAAGGAGAAACTGTGCCAGGACAGAAAACATCTCCTATCGTGTTCTAGAGGTTGCACAAAGGTTTGTACAGTGTTTTGCACCAAGGAAAAGAAAGTTGTCCAAAACTCCTTCTTTTTCAATATTCATGTGAATGCAAAAGGCAGGAGAGTGGTAAGGTACTGTTTTCCATCAGTTTGCAAAATGCACACACAATGCCAGTGTTGTGCTGCTTCGTTTTGTCCTTTAGCGTCTCTTGTCACCTACACCTTAGAAAAAGCTTTCTCACTATGTCTGGCAAGGAGAAACTGTGCCAGGACAGAAAACATCTCCTATCGTGTTCTAGAGGTTGCACAAAGGTTTGTACAGTGTTTTGCACCAAGGAAAAGAAAGTTGTCCAAAACTCCTTCTTTTTCAATATTCATGTGAATGCAAAAGGCAGGAGAGTGGTAAGGTACTGTTTTCCATCAGTTTGCAAAATGCACACACAATGCCAGTGTTGTGCTGCTTCGTTTTTTGTCCTTTAGCGTCTCTTGTCACCTACACCTTAGAAAAACCTTTCTCACTATGTCTCGCAAGGAGAAACTGTGCCAGGACAGAAAACATCTCCTATCGTGTTCTAGAGGTTGCACAAAAGTTTGTACAGTGTTTTGCACCAAGGAAAAGAAAGTTGTCCAAAACTCCTTCTTTTTCAATATTCATGTGAATGCAAAGGCAGGAGAGTGGTAAGGTACTGTTTTCCATCAGTTTGCAAAATGCACACACAATGCCAGTGTTGTGCTGCTTCGTTTTGTCCTTTAGCGTCTCTTGTCACCTACACCTTAGAAAAAGCTTTCTCACTATGTCTGGCAAGGAGAAACTGTGCCAGGACAGAAAACATCTCCTATCGTGTTCTAGAGGTTGCACAAAAGTTTGTACAGTGTTTTGCACCAAGGAAAAGAAAGTTGTCCAAAACTCCTTCTTTTTCAATATTCATGTGAATGCAAAAGGCAGGAGAGTGGTAAGGTACTGTTTTCCATCAGTTTGCAAAATGCACACACAATGCCAGTGTTGTGTGCTTCGTTCTTGTCCTTTAGCGTCTCTTGTCACCTACACCTTAGAAAAACCTTTCTCACTATGTCTCGCAAGGAGAAACTGTGCCAGGACAGAAAACATCTCCTATCGTGTTCTAGAGGTTGCACAAAGGTTTGTACAGTGTTTTGCACCAAAGAAAAAGAAAGTTGTCCAAAACTCCTTCTTTTTCAATATTCATGTGAATGCAAAAGGCAGGAGAGTGGTAAGGTACTGTTTTCCATCAGTTTGCAAAATGCACACACAATGCCAGTGTTGTGCTGCTTCGTTTTTGTCCTTTAGCGTCTCTTGTCACCTACACCTTAGAAAAAGCTTTCTCACTATGTCTGGCAAGGAGAAACTGTGCCAGGACAGAAAACATCTCCTATCGTGTTCTAGAGGTTGCACAAAGGTTTGTACAGTGTTTTGCACCAAGGAAAAGAAAGTTGTCCAAAACTCCTTCTTTTTCAATATTCATGTGAATGCAAAAAGACGCGGGGAAGTGGTAGGGTACTGTTTTTCCATCAGTTTGCAAAAATGCACACACAATGCCAGTGTTGCTGCTTCGTTTTTGTCGCTGGCACGTCTCTTATTCACCACCGCGAAAAGCTTTCTCACTGTATACAGCAGGGAGAAACTGGTATGCGGGACAGAAACATCTCTATCGTGTTCTAGAGGTTGCACAAAGGGTTTTCTGCAGAGTGTTTTGCACCAAGGAAAGAAGTTGTCAAAACTCCTTCTTTTTCAATATTCATGTGAATGCAAAAGTGGGGAGAGTGGAAGGTAGGTACTGTTTTCCATCAGTTTACAGAAAGCCACACAATGCAGTGTTGTGCGCAACCGTTTTAATCTTTAGCGTCTCTTGTCACCTACACCTTAAAGCTTTTCTCACTATGTCTGTGGGAAAAACTGTGCCAGGACAGAGAATATCAATGTGTTCTAGAGGTTGCACAAAGGTTTGTACAGTGTTTTGCACCAAAGGAAAAGTACATCCCAAACTCCTTCTTTCAGCTGGCTAATATGTGAATGCAAAAGGCAGAGGAGAGTGGTAAAATTACTGTTTTCCATCAGTTTTGCAAATGTACACACAATGCCAGTGTTGTGCTGCTTCGTTTACTGTCCTTATAGTCTCTTGTCACCTACACCTTAGAAAAAAAGCTTTCTATATATCCCAGCGAAAGGGAGAAACTGTGCCAGGACAGAAAACATCTCCTATCGTGTTCCCTGGAAAGTTTTTCTAAAGGTTTGTACAGTGTTTTTGCACCGGGAAAGAAAGTTGTCAAAACTCCTTCTTTTCAATATTCGTAATGAATGCAAAGGCAGGAGAGTGGTAAGGTACTGTTTTCATCAGTTTGCAAAATGCACACACAATGCCAGTGTTGTGCTGCTTCGTTTTGTCCTTTAAGCGTCTCTTGTCACCTACACCTTAGAAAAACCTTTCTCACTATGTCTTGCAAAAGGAGAAACTGTGCCAGGACAGAAAACATCTCTATCGTGTTCTAGAGGTTGCACAAAGGTTTGTACAGTGTTTTGCACCAAAAAGGGAAAAGAAAGTTGTCCAAAACTCCTTCTTTTTCAATATTCATGTGAATGCAAAAGGCAGGAGAGTGGTAAGGTACTGTTTTCCATCAGTTTGCAAAATGCACACACAATGCCAGTGTTGTGCTGCTTCGTTTTGTCCTTTAAGCGTCTCTTGTCACCTACACCTTGAAAAAACCTTTCTCACTATGTCTGGCAAGGAGAAACTGTGCCAGGACAGAAAACATCTCCTATCGTGTTCTAGAGGTTGCACAAAGGTTTGTACGGTGTTTTGCACCAAGGAAAAGAAAGTTGTCAAAAACTCCTTCTTTTCAATATTCATGTGTTTTCCATCAGTTTGCAAAAGGCAGGAGCAGTGGTAAGGTACTGTTTTCCATCAGTTTGCAAAATGCACACACACAATGCCAGTGTTGTGCTGCTTCGCATTTTAATCTTTAGCGTCTCTTGTCACCTACACCTTAGAAAAAGCTTTCTCACTATGTCTTGCAAGGAGAAACTGTGCCAGGACAGAAAACATCCTATCGTGTTCTAGAGGTTGCACAAATGTTTGTACAGTGTTTTGCACCAAGGAAAATAAAAGTTGTCCAAAACTCCTTCTTTTTTTCAATATTCATGTGAATGCAAAAGGCAGGAGAGTGGTAAGGTACTGTTTTCCATCAGTTTGCAAAATACACACCAATGCCAGTGTTGTGCTGCTTCGTTTTGTCCTTTAAGCGTCTCTTGTCACCTACACCTTAGAAAAACCTTTCTCACTATGTCTGCAAGGAGAAACTGTGCCAGGACGAAAACATCTCCTATCGTGTTCTAGAGGTTGCACAAAGGTTTTGTACAGTGTTTTGCACCAAGGAAAGAAAGTTGTCCAAAACTCCTTCTTTTCAATATTCATGTGAATGCAAAGGCAGGAGAGTGGTAAGGTACTGTTTTCTATCAGTTTACAAAATGCACACACAATGCCAGTGTTGTGCTGCTTCGTTCTTTGGCGTCTCTTGTCACCTACACCGGTCTTTCTCACTATGTCTGGCAAGAGAAACTGTGCCAGGACAGAAAACATCTGCCTATCGTGTTCTCGAGCGGCTTTGCACAAAGGTTTGGACGGTGTTTTGCACCAAGGAAAAAAAGTTGTCCAAAAACTCCTTCTCTTTTCATTTTTCATGTGAATGCAAAAGCTTTCCCTACTATGTGGTAAGGTACTGTTTTCCAGGACAGCAAAATGCACATCCAATGCCAGTGTTGTTGCACAAAGGTTTTCTCCTTTTGCGTCTCTTGTCACCTACACCTTAGAAAAAGCTTTCTCACTATTCATGTGAATGCAAAAGGCAGGTGCCAGGACAGAAAACATCTCTATCGTGTTCTAGAGGTTGCACAAAGGTTTACCAGTGTTTTGCGGCCAAGGAAAAGAAAAGTTGTCCAAAACTCCTTCTTTTCAATATTCATGTGAATGCAAGGCGTAAGACGTGGTAAGGTACTGTTTTTCCATCAGTTTACCAAAATGCGCCACAATGCCAGGTTGTGCTGCTTCGTTTGTAAGTCTTTAGCGTCTCTTGTCACCTACACCTTAGAAAAAGCTTTCTCACTATGTCTCGCAAGGAGAAACTGTGCCAGGACAGAAAACATCTCCTATCGTGTTCTAGAGGTTGCACAAAGGTTTGTACAGTGTTTTTGCACCAAGGAAAGAAAGTTGTCCAAAACTCCTTCTTTTCAATATTCATGTGAATGCAAAAGGCAGGAGAGTGGTAGGTACTGTTTTCCATCAGTTTGCAAAATGCACACAATGCCAGTGTTGTGCTGCCGTTTTGTCCTTTAAGCGTCTCTTGTCACCTACACCTTAGAAAAACCTTTCTCACTATGTCTGGCAAGGAGAAACTGTGCCAGGACAGAAAACATCTCTATCGTGTTCTAGAGGTTGCACAAAGGTTTGTACAGTGTTTTGCACCAAGGAAAAGAAAGTTGTCCAAAACTCCTTCTTTTTCAATATTCATGTGAATGCAAAAGGCAGGAGAGTGGTAAAGGTACTGTTTTCCATCAGTTTGCAAAATGCACACACAATGCCAGTGTTGTGCTGCTTCGTTTTAAGCCTTTGGGCGTCTCTTGTCACCTACACCTTAGAAAAAGCTTTCTCACTATGTCTGGCAAGGGAGAAACTGTGCCAGGACAGAAAACATCTCACTATGTCTCGTGTTCTAGACAGAAAACATCCTTTGCACAAAGGTTTGTACAGTGTTTTGCACCAAAGAAAAGAAAGTTGTCAAAACTCCTTCTTTTTCAATATTCATGTGAATGCAAAAGGCAGGAGAGTGGTAGGTACTGTTTTCCATCAGTTTGCAAAATGCACACACAATGCCAGTGTTGTGCTGCTTCGTTTTCTCCTTTAAGCGTCTCTTGTCACCTACTCCTTAGAAAAAGCTTTCTCACTATGTCTGGCAGGAGAAACTGTGCCAGGACAGAAAACATCTCCTATCGTGTTCTAGAGGTTGCACAAAGGTTTGTACAGTGTTTTGCACCAAGGAAAGAAAAGTTGTCCAAAACTCCTTCTTTTTCAATATTCATGTGAATGCAATGCAAAGGCAGAGTGGTAAGGTACTGTTTTCCATCAGTTTGCAAAATGCACACACAATGCCAGTGTTGTGCTGCTTCGTTTTGTCCTTTAGCGTCTCTTGTCACCTACACCTTAGCAAAAAAAGCTTTCTCACTATGTCTGGCAAGGGCGAAACTGTGCCAGGACAGAAAACATCTCCTATCGTGTTCTAGAGGTTGCACAAAGGTTTGTACAGTGTTTTGCACCAAGGAAAAGAAAGTTGTCCAAAACTCCTTCTTTTCAATATTCATGTGAATGCAAAAGGCAGGAGAGTGGTAAGGTACTGTTTTCCATCAGTTTGCAAAATGCACACACAATGCCAGTGTTGTGCTGCTTAGTTTTGTCCTTTAAGCGTCTCTTGTCACCTACACCTTAGAAAAAGCTTTCTCACTATGTCTGGCAGGGAGAAACTGTGCCAGGACAGAAAACATCTCCTATCGTGTTCTAGAGGTTGCACAAAGGTTTGTACAGTGTTTTTTGCACCAAGTTCTTAAAAGTTGTCCAAAACTCCTTCTTTTCAATATTCATGGAGAATGCAAAAGGCAGGAGAGTGGTAAGGTACGCTTTTCCATCAGTTTGCAAAATGCACACACAATGCCAGTGTTGTGCTGCTTCTTTGTTTTGTCTTTAAGCGTCTCTTGTCACCTACACCTTAGAAAAACCTTTCTCACTATGTCTCGCAAGGAGAAACTGTGCCAGGACAGAAAACATCTCCTATCGTGTTCTAGAGGTTGCACAAAGGTTTGTACAGTGTTTTGCACCAAGGAAAAGAAAAGTTGTCCAAAACTCCTTCTTTTTCAATATTCATGTGAATGCAAAAGGCAGGAGAGTGGTAAGGTACTGTTTTTCCATCAGTTTGCAAAATGCACACACAATGCCAGTGTTGTGCTGCTTCGTTTTGTCCTTTAGCGTCTCTTGTCACCTACACCTTAGAAAAACCTTTTCTCACTATGTCTGGCAAAGGAGAAACTGTGCCAGGACAGAAAACATCTCCTATCGTGTTCTAGAGGTTGCACAAAAGGTTTGTACAGTGTTTTGCACCAAGGAAAAGAAAGTTGTCCAAAACTCCTTCTTTTTCAATATTCATGTGAATGCAAAAGGCAGGAGAGTGGTAGGTACTGTTTTCCATCAGTTTGCAAAATGCACACACAATGCCAGTGTTGTGCTGCTTCCTTTTGTCCTTTAGCGTCTCTTGTCACCTACACCTTAGAAAAAGCTTTCTCACTATGTCTGCATAAGGAGAAACTGTGCCAGGACAGAAAACATCTCCTATCGTGTTCTAGAGGTTGCACAAAGGTTTGTACAGTGTTTTGCACCAAGGGAAAAGAAAGTTGTCCAAAACTCCTTCTTTTCAATATTCATGTGAATGCAAAAGGCAGGAGAGTGGTAAGGTACTGTTTTTCCATCAGTTTGCAAAATGCACACACAATGCCAGTGTTGTGCTGCTTCCTTTTGTCCTTTAAGCGTCTCTTGTCACCTACACCTTAGAAAAAACCTTTCTCACTATGTCTCGCAAGGAGAAACTGTGCCAGGACGAAAAACATCTCCTATCGTGTTCTAGAGGTTGCACAAAAGGTTTGTACAGTGTTTTGCACCAAAAAAGAAAGTTGTCAAAACTCCTTCTTTTCAATATTCATGTGAATGCAAAAGGCAGGAGAGTGGTAAAGGTACTGTTTTCCATCAGTTTGCAAAATGCACACACAATGCCAGTGTTGTGCTGCTTCGTTTTGTCCTTTAAGCGTCTCTTGTCACTACACCTTAGAAAAAAGCTTTCTCACTATGTCTCGCAAGGAGAAACTGTGCCAGGACAGAAAACATCTCCTATCGTGTTCTAGAGGTTGCACAAAGGTTTGTACAGTGTTTTGCACCAAGGAAAAGAAAGTTGTCCAAAACTCCTTCTTTTCAATATTCATGTGAATGCAAAAGGCAGGAGAGTGGTAAGGTACTGTTTTCCATCAGTTTGCAAAATGCACACACAATGCCAGTGTTGTGCTGCTTCGTTTTGTCCTTTAGCGTCTCTTGTCACCTACACCTTAGAAAAAGCTTTCTCACTATGTCTCGCAAGGAGAAACTGTGCCAGGACAGAAAACATCTCCTATCGTGTTCTAGAGGTTGCACAAAGGTTTGTACAGTGTTTTGCACCAAGGAAAAGAAAGTTGTCCAAAACTCCTTCTTTTTCAATATTCATGTGAATGCAAAAGGCAGGAGAGTGGTAAGGTACTGTTTTCCATCAGTTTGCAAAATGCACACACAATGCCAGTGTTGTGCAGCTTCGTTTTTGTCCTTTAAGCGTCTCTTGTCACCTACACCTTAGAAAAAGCTTTCTCACTATGTCTGGCAAGGAGAAACTGTGCCAGGACAGAAAACATCTCTATCGTGTTCTAGAGGTTGCACAAAGGTTTGTACAGTGTTTTGCACCAAAAAAAGAAAGTTGTCCAAAACTCCTTCTTTTTCAATATTCATATGTGAATGCAAAGGCAGGAGAGTGGTAAGGTACTGTTTTCCATCAGTTTGCAAAATGCACACACAATGCCAGTGTTGTGCTGCTTCGTTCATATCCTTTAGCGTCTCTTGTCACCTACACCTTAGAAAAAGCTTTCTCACTATGTCTCGCAAAAGGAGAAACTGTGCCAGGACAGAAAACATCTCCTATCGTGTTCTAGAGGTTGCACAAAGGTTTGTACAGTGTTTTGCACCAAGGAAAAGAAAGTTGTCAAAACTCCTTCTTTTCAATATTCATGTGAATGCAAAGGCAGGAGAGTGGTAAGGTACTGTTTTCCATCAGTTTGCAAAATGCACACACAATGCCAGTGTTGTGCTGCTTCGTTTTGTCCTTTAAGCGTCTCTTGTCACCTACACCTTAGAAAAAGCTTTCTCACTATGTCTGGCAAGGAGAAACTGTGCCAGGACAGAAAACATCTCCTATCGTGTTCTAGAGGTTGCACAAAAGGTTTGTACAGTGTTTTGCACCAAGGAAAAGAAAGTTGTCCAAAACTCCTTCTTTTTCAATATTCATGTGAATGCAAAGGCAGGAGGTGGTAAGGTACTGTTTTCCATCAGTTTGCAAAATGCACACACAATGCCAGTGTTGTGCTGCTTCGTTTTGTCCTTTAAGCGTCTCTTGTCACCTACACCTTAGAAAAAGCTTTCTCACTATGTCTCGCAAGGAGAAACTGTGCCAGGACAGAAAACATCTCTATCGTGTTCTAGAGGTTGCACAAAGGTTTGTACAGTGTTTTGCACCAAGGAAAAGAAAGTTGTCCAAAACTCCTTCTTTTTCAATATTCATGTGAATGCAAAAGGCAGGAGAGTGGTAGGTACTGTTTTCCATCAGTTTGCAAAATGCACACACAATGCCAGTGTTGTGCTGCTTCGTTTTTGCCTCTCCTTTAAGCGTCTCTTGTCACCTACACCTTAGAAAAACCTTTCTCACTATGTCTCGCAAGGAGAAACTGTGCCAGGACAGAAAACATCTCCTATCGTGTTCTAGAGGTTGCACAAAGGTTTGTACAGTGTTTTGCACCAAAGGAAAAAAAGTTGTCCAAAACTCCTTCTTTTCAATATTCATGTGAATGCAAAAGGCAGGAGAGTGGTAAGGTACTGTTTTCCATCAGTTTGCAAAATGCACACACAATGCCAGTGTTGTGCTGCTTCGTTTTGTCCTTTAGCGTCTCTTGTCACCTACACCTTAGAAAAACCTTTCTCACTATGTCTGGCAAGGGAAACTGTGCCAGGACAGAAAACATCTCCTATCGTGTTCTAGAGGTTGCACAAAGGTTTGTACAGTGTTTTGCAAAAAAGGAAAAGAAAGTTGTCCAAAACTCCTTCTTTTTCAATATTCATGTGAATGCAAAAAGGCAGGAGAGTGGTAAGGTACTGTTTTCCATCAGTTTGCAAAATGCACACACAATGCCAGTGTTGTGCTGCTTCGTTTTTGTCCTTTAGCGTCTCTTGTCACCTACACCTTAGAAAAGCTTTCTCACTATGTCTGGCAAGGGAGAAACTGTGCCAGGACAGAAAACATCTCCTATCGTGTTCTAGAGGTTGCACAAAAGGTTTGTACAGTGTTTTGCACCAAGGAAAAGAAAGTTGTCCAAAACTCCTTCTTTTCAATATTCATGTGAATGCAAAAGGCAGGAGAGTGGTAAGGTACTGTTTTCCATCAGTTTGCAAAATGCACACACAATGCCAGTGTTGTGCTGCTTCGTTTTGTCCTTTAGCGTCTCTTGTCACCTACACCTTAGAAAAAGCTTTCTCACTATGTCTGGCAAGGAGAAACTGTGCCAGGACAGAAAACATCTCCTATCGTGTTCTAGAGGTTGCACAAAGGTTTGTACAGTGTTTTGCACCAAGGAAAAAAAGTTGTCAAAACTCCTTCTTTTTTCAATATTCATGTGAATGCAAAAGGCAGGAGAGTGGTAGGTACTGTTTTCCATCAGTTTGCAAAATGCACACACAATGCCAGTGTTGTGCTGCTTCGTTTTGTCCTTTAAGCGTCTCTTGTCACCTACACCTTAGAAAAAGCTTTCTCACTATGTCTCATAAAGGAGAAACTGTGCCAGGACAGAAAACATCTCCTATCGTGTTCTAGAGGTTGCACAAAGGTTTTGTACAGTGTTTTGCACCAAGGAAAGAAAGTTGTCCAAAACTCCTTCTTTTTCAATATTCATGTGAATGCAAAAGGCAGGAGAGTGGTAAGGTACTGTTTTCCATCAGTTTGCAAAATGCACACACAATGCCAGTGTTGTGCTGCTTCGTTTTTGTCCTTTAGCGTCTCTTGTCACCTACACCTTAGAAAAAGCTTTCTCACTATGTCTCGCAAGGAGAAACTGTGCCAGGACAGAAAACATCTCCTATCGTGTTCTAGAGGTTGCACAAAGGTTTGTACAGTGTTTTGCACCAAGGAAGGAAAAGTTGTCCAAAACTCCTTCTTTTTCAATATTCATGTGAATGCAAAAGGCAGGAGAGTGGTAAGGTACTGTTTTCCATCAGTTTGCAAAATGCACACACAATGCCAGTGTTGTGCTGCTTCGTTTTTCCTTTAAGCGTCTCTTGTCACCTACACCTTAGAAAAAGCTTTCTCACTATGTCTGGCAAGGAGAAACTGTGCCAGGACAGAAAACATCTCCTATCGTGTTCTAGAGGTTGCACAAAGGTTTGTACAGTGTTTTGCACCAAGGAAAGAAAGTTGTCAAAACTCCTTCTTTTTCAATATTCATGTGAATGCAAAAGGCAGGAGAGTGGTAAGGTACTGTTTTCCATCAGTTTGCAAAATGCACACACAATGCCAGTGTTGTGCTGCTTCGTTTTGTCCTTTAGCGTCTCTTGTCACCTACACCTTAGAAAAAGCTTTCTCACTATGTCTGGCAAGGAGAAACTGTGCCAGGACAGAAAACATCTCCTATCGTGTTCTAGAGGTTGCACAAAGGTTTGTACAGTGTTTTGCACCAAGGAAAAAAAGTTGTCCAAAACTCCTTCTTTTCAATATTCATGTGAATGCAAAAGGCAGGAGAGTGGTAAGGTACTGTTTTCCATCAGTTTGCAAAATGCACACACAATGCCAGTGTTGTGCTGCTTCCGTTTTTGTCCTTTAGCGTCTCTTGTCACCTACACCTTAGAAAAAGCTTTCTCACTATGTCTGGCAAGGAGAAACTGTGCCAGGACAGAAAACATCTCCTATCGTGTTCTAGAGGTTGCACAAAGGTTTGTACAGTGTTTTGCACCAAGGAAAAGAAAGTTGTCCAAAACTCCTTCTTTTCAATATTCATGTGAATGCAAAAGGCAGGAGAGTGGTAAGGTACTGTTTTCCATCAGTTTGCAAAATGCACACACAATGCCAGTGTTGTGCTGCTCCGTTTTGTCCTTTAGCGTCTCTTGTCACCTACACCTTAGAAAAAGCTTTCTCACTATGTCTGGCAAGGAGAAACTGTGCCAGGACAGAAAACATCTCCTATCGTGTTCTAGAGGTTGCACAAAGGTTTGTACAGTGTTTTGCACCAAAGGAAAGAAAGTTGTCCAAAACTCCTTCTTTTTCAATATTCATGTGAATGCAAAAGGCAGGAGAGTGGTAAGGTACTGTTTTTCCATCAGTTTGCAAAATGCACACACAATGCCAGTGTTGTGCTGCTTCGTTTTTGTCCTTTAGCGTCTCTTGTCACCTACACCTTAGAAAAAGCTTTCTCACTATGTCTGGCAAAGGAGAAACTGTGCCAGGACAGAAAACATCTCCTATCGTGTTCTAGAGGTTGCACAAAAGGTTTGTACAGTGTTTTGCACCAAGGAAAGAAAGTTGTCAAAACTCCTTCTTTTCAATATTCATGTGAATGCAAAAAAGGCAGGAGAGTGGTAAGGTACTGTTTTCCATCAGTTTGCAAAATGCACACACAATGCCAGTGTTGTGCTGCTTCGTTTTGTCCTTTAAGCGTCTCTTGTCACCTACACCTTAGAAAAAGCTTTCTCACTATGTCTGGCAAGGAGAAACTGTGCCAGGACAGAAAACATCTCCTATCGTGTTCTAGAGGTTGCACAAAAGTTTGTACAGTGTTTTGCACCAAGGAAAAGAAAGTTGTCCAAAACTCCTTCTTTTTCAATATTCATGTGAATGCAAAAGGCAGGAGAGTGGTAAGGTACTGTTTTCCATCAGTTTGCAAAATGCACACACAATGCCAGTGTTGTGCTGCTTCGTTTTTGTCCTTTTAGCGTCTCTTGTCACCTACACCTTAGAAAAAAGCTTTCTCACTATGTCTGGCAAGGAGAAACTGTGCCAGGACAGAAAACATCTCCTATCGTGTTCTAGAGGTTGCACAAAGGTTTGTACAGTGTTTTGCACCAAAGGAAAGAAAGTTGTCCAAAACTCCTTCTTTTTCAATATTCATGTGAATGCAAAGGCAGGAGAGTGGTAAGGTACTGTTTTCCATCAGTTTGCAAAATGCACACACAATGCCAGTGTTGTGCTGCTTCGTTTTTGTCCTTTCGTCTCTTGTCACCTACACCTTAGAAAAAGCTTTCTCACTATGTCTGGCAAAGGAGAAACTGTGCCAGGACAGAAAACATCTCCTATCGTGTTCTAGAGGTTGCACAAAGGTTTGTACAGTGTTTTGCACCAAGGAAAAGAAAGTTGTCCAAAACTCCTTCTTTTCAATATTCATGTGAATGCAAAGGCAGGAGAGTGGTAAGGTACTGTTTTCCATCAGTTTGCAAAATGCACACACAATGCCAGTGTTGTGCTGCTTCGTTTTGTCCTTTAAGCGTCTCTTGTCACCTACACCTTAGAAAAAGCTTTCTCACTATGTCTGGCAAGGAGAAACTGTGCCAGGACAGAAAACATCTCCTATCGTGTTCTAGAGGTTGCACAAAGGTTTGTACAGTGTTTTGCACCAAGGAAAAGTTGTCCAAAACTCCTTCTTTTCAATATTCATGTGAATGCAAAAGGCAGGAGAGTGGTAGGTACTGTTTTCCATCAGTTTGCAAAATGCACACACAATGCCAGTGTTGTGCTGCTTCGTTTTGTCCTTTAGCGTCTCTTGTCACCTACACCTTAGAAAAAGCTTTCTCACTATGTCTGGCAAGGAGAAACTGTGCCAGGACAGAAAACATCTCCTATCGTGTTCTAGAGGTTGCACAAAGGTTTGTACAGTGTTTTGCACCAGGAAAAGAAAGTTGTCAAAACTCCTTCTTTTCAATATTCATGTGAATGCAAAAGGCAGGAGAGTGGTAAGGTACTGTTTTCCATCAGTTTGCAAAATGCACACACAATGCCAGTGTTGTGCTGCTTCGTTTTGTCCTTTAGCGTCTCTTGTCACCTACACCTTAGAAAAAGCTTTCTCACTATGTCTCGCAAGGAGAAACTGTGCCAGGACAGAAAACATCTCCTATCGTGTTCTAGAGGTTGCACAAAGGTTTGTACAGTGTTTTGCACCAAGGGAAAAGTTGTCCAAAACTCCTTCTTTTTCAATATTCATGTGAATGCAAAAGGCAGGAGAGTGGTAAGGTACTGTTTTCCATCAGTTTGCAAAATGCACACACAATGCCAGTGTTGTGCTGCTTCGTTTTTGTCCTTTAGCGTCTCTTGTCACCTACACCTTAGAAAAAGCTTTCTCACTATGTCTGGCAAAGGAGAAACTGTGCCAGGACAGAAAACATCTCCTATCGTGTTCTAGAGGTTGCACAAAGGTTTGTACAGTGTTTTGCACCAAGGAAAGAAAGTTGTCCAAAACTCCTTCTTTTCAATATTCATGTGAATGCAAAAGGCAGGAGAGTGGTAAGGTACTGTTTTCCATCAGTTTGCAAAATGCACACACAATGCCAGTGTTGTGCTGCTTCGTTTTGTCCTTTAGCGTCTCTTGTCACCTACACCTTAGAAAAAGCTTTCTCACTATGTCTCGCAAGGAGAAACTGTGCCAGGACAGAAAACATCTCCTATCGTGTTCTAGAGGTTGCACAAAGGTTTGTACAGTGTTTTGCACCAAGGAAAAGAAAGTTGTCCAAAACTCCTTCTTTTCAATATTCATGTGAATGCAAAGGCAGGAGAGTGGTAAGGTACTGTTTTCCATCAGTTTGCAAAATGCACACACAATGCCAGTGTTGTGCTGCTTCGTTTTGTCCTTTAGCGTCTCTTGTCACCTACACCTTAGAAAAACCTTTCTCACTATGTCTGGCAAGGAGAAACTGTGCCAGGACAGAAAACATCTCCTATCGTGTTCTAGAGGTTGCACAAAGGTTTGTACAGTGTTTTGCACCAAGGAAAAGAAAGTTGTCCAAAACTCCTTCTTTTTCAATATTCATGTGAATGCAAAAGGCAGGAGAGTGGTAAGGTACTGTTTTCCATCAGTTTGCAAAATGCACACACAATGCCAGTGTTGTGCTGCTTCGTTTTGTCCTTTAGCGTCTCTTGTCACCTACACCTTAGAAAAAGCTTTCTCACTATGTCTCGCAAGGAGAAACTGTGCCAGGACAGAAAACATCTCCTATCGTGTTCTAGAGGTTGCACAAAGGTTTGTACAGTGTTTTGCACCAAGGAAAAGAAAGTTGTCCAAAACTCCTTCTTTTTCAATATTCATGTGAATGCAAAAGGCAGGAGAGTGGTAAGGTACTGTTTTCCATCAGTTTGCAAAATGCACACACAATGCCAGTGTTGTGCTGCTTCGTTTTTGTCCTTTAGCGTCTCTTGTCACCTACACCTTAGAAAAAGCTTTCTCACTATGTCTCGCAAAGGAGAAACTGTGCCAGGACAGAAAACATCTCCTATCGTGTTCTAGAGGTTGCACAAAGGTTTGTACAGTGTTTTGCACCAAAGGGAAAGAAAGTTGTCCAAAACTCCTTCTTTTTCAATATTCATGTGAATGCAAAAGGCAGGAGAGTGGTAAGGTACTGTTTTCCATCAGTTTGCAAAATGCACACACAATGCCAGTGTTGTGCTGCTTCGTTTTGTCCTTTAGCGTCTCTTGTCACCTACACCTTAGAAAAAGCTTTCTCACTATGTCTGGCAAAGGAGAAACTGTGCCAGGACAGAAAACATCTCCTATCGTGTTCTAGAGGTTGCACAAAGGTTTGTACAGTGTTTTGCACCAAGGAAAAAAAGTTGTCCAAAACTCCTTCTTTTTCAATATTCATGTGAATGCAAAAGGCAGGAGAGTGGTAAGGTACTGTTTTCCATCAGTTTGCAAAAAAATGCACACACAATGCCAGTGTTGTGCTGCTTCGTTTTGTCCTTTAGCGTCTCTTGTCACCTACACCTTAGAAAAAGCTTTCTCACTATGTCTGGCAAAGGAGAAACTGTGCCAGGACAGAAAACATCTCCTATCGTGTTCTAGAGGTTGCACAAAGGTTTGTACAGTGTTTTGCACCAAGGAAAAGAAAGTTGTCCAAAACTCCTTCTATTCAATTTTCATGTGAATGCAAAAGGCAGGAGTGGTGGTATGCAAAAGGTACTGTTTTCTATCAGTTTGCAAGCTGCACACACAATGCCAGTGTTGTGCCGCTTCGTTCTTCGCCTCTGGGCCGATGCCGCTCTCTCCGGCTAGCGGAGGCGAGAAAGCGGCTTCTTCGCGTAAAGAGCA